>NC_056542.1:3992956-4292956 GCF_910596095.1 Thunnus maccoyii | reverse complement strand
CCTCGGCCTTCTTCTTTTATGCACTGGCCCCCCTCCTCCTCCTCCTCCTCCTCCTCCTCCTCCTACTTTATAACTTCAGTGCCGATGCTTGCACCATTTACAATGTGTTCAATGTTACTTAAACCGGTAATAATGGCATTAAGACTCGACTTAATGTTACCATAGCAACCTGTGATTTTTTTTTCTGCAGCAGTTGTGCATCAATGATCTGAACTCTGTACTCTGATTGGTTATCTTTCTCTCTCTCTCTCTTACTAATGTTCGACCAAAGCATCTCTTTCTCTCTGATCAGAGCTTTAACTCCACAAGAGAATCCCCCTAAAGAACTGTCTCTGTTTACATTCTGGTTTACATAGTTATTTATGTGCAAAATTGTCAAAAAGTGTAAATTATGATATAAATGTTCACTGCTTTAATCTAAACCCCTGCGACTCTGTGTTTGATTCTTTTTCACCAGTGTTTTGGTATAATGCACAAACATCCTGACCAAACTTGAGCAATTATATTTATCTTTATTTATGACTATTTATGTCTTCATTCATCTATTATCATTTTACCAACAACTTAGTGTAGAGCAATATATGCTAGACCTGCATCTGCTGCTATCATCTTAAATGGTATTTTTATTTTTTGCTGAGCAGACCGCTCAATTACAGCCAGTTTTGGAAACTCTCAAGAATATCACCAGGCTTCAACACATTTTAAGTAAACTTGAACATAACAAAAAGTTTCAGGAATAAATACTAGAATTACTTAAATTTAGTTTGCTGTGAAGTTAGCTAACAGCTAGCTAGCAATACTGCAGTAACTGTATCCACCAGGACGTTAGCCTCACTGCCACGAGCCGTTTTACAACTCTATATTTTATATTGTTAATAATATTCATATTTATAAATATATAAAATGACTTTAAATCCATTTTTCTTCCAATAACTTTTTAAAAATTGGATGTAGTGTCTCCACACAAGTTTACTTTTATAGCACCTCTCCAGACATAAAATACAGATAAAATCAGGGTGATAAAATAAAATGAAATGAAATAAAGTAAAATAAAATAAAATAAAGTAAAATAAAATAAAATAAAATAAAATAAAATAAAGTAAAATAAAATAAAATTAAGTAAAATAAAATAAAATAAAATAAAGTAAAGTAAAATAAAATAAAATAAAATAAAATAAAATAAAATAAAATAAAGTAAAATAAAATAAAATAAAATACAACTAAACAAGCCAGTAGAGATCTTAGTGTCCATGAGACCTTTCAGGGGTCTTGGTCAAAGGTTTTGCAGCATCAATCTAGACCACTTAACTCCACAATCTGGACCATAATCCAGGGGTGTCTAGCTAGGTCAGGTAAAAACAGAGTCACAATATAGTCCAGATGAGATTAAAGTTTGAATAAATGTGATACATGAATGTCCCTCAGTTGGAAAAACCAGGAATGTACAGTATATTTAAAATACAATGGCAATGTGTAAATATATAAAAAATATATATATGATTATAGTCTGTAAAACTAATAAAAAAAACTTAAGCAAAGTAAACTGTTGATCTTGTGAAGGCAGGACACCTTTATCTGATTTCAACCTGACAAAAGGCCTAATCAGCCAGAATATTTGACAATAACATCTGTATGGAGTTATCGCTACTTTCATCCAAGGGTGAAAACAGTGAATGATCTTTTAACAATGGGGCTTTAAATATATTACGTAAACTAAAAGAAAAGAGGCAGCTGATAAAACTGACAAAACAATGGAGACAAACAACACAAGCACTTCTTCAACTTTGTCTGGAAATGTAAAGCAGACAAACCAGTTCAGACAAAAAAAAAAAAACACTGGCAGAGATTCAGAGCAGTCATCTTAACTTCCATCATCGACTGCATATTCCGACTTTTTACCGCTGAGCCTGCAGTAAACCGGGCTCTTTGGTGGAGAGTCGTGAATCTTTATGCCCGTTTCCGTGCAATGTCAAAGCTTTAAGAGAGGAGCAGGAAATGGGAACACAGCTCCCCTTGCCCTGTGGGCTGCAGTAACTGTTGTCTGTCTTTTATCCTGCATGCAGGAGACATGCAGCCATCGTGACTCATTTTAGAGCCTTGCAGAGTCCTCAACCCTTCAGTCTCAGCAGACTATGGACCTTCAGCATCTGATCTGAGTCAGACCAGGTCATTCATGCCAGAGAAAAAAAAAAAAAAAAAAAAAAAGCACTAAGGAGAGATGAGAAAAATAAGGGCACACAAAACTGTAGCTATACATAATAAATCTGATTGAAACTGAGATTGGTATTTGTTTTGACTTGTGTCAAAACTTTACTTGGTCAAAATCACCAACGAAGAAGAAATTTAAAAGTTGTTTGGGTGGCGCTAAGACTAGTTTACTGTTAGGTTGGCGTCAGCCGTTGCTTACAGTAGCCTAATCTTTGATCTTGCTACATTTGCTAATCTATGATTCACTTCACAACACAGAATAACCTCGCAGAGGATGCAGGCCTACCAGTTGCTGCGTGAGGTTTCAACAGTCATTCACCATCAGCACATCTGGACTCATGACTGAGAGACAGCTAATGCTAGCTTAGACCCCCCCCCACGCCCCCCCACACACACACAGAATACGCACAATACAGGAGCAAAACAACAATGACTGTACAGGCGCGGACAGTGACTCGGCAGAAAAGTCTAGTGAGAATCAGCATTAATGTTAATATGCTTCAGAGTTTTGAGTGGGAGGTTTTTTTTTATTTGGTGTAAAAGGACAGATGGTTTATGACTGATAGCTAACTCTATGTGGGGGGAAAAATATCTCGTTCTCCTAGTCGGTATTGCGCAACATGAAGATGACAGCATGTCAGACAAATTCTGAGAGGCTTTGATATTACTACAAATATGTCCAAAAATAGTTTTATCCTCTTTTGTCAAACTGAAAACTACACACAATAGCTGTACTATCATTATGGTCTGTATTTCCTTATATAAAAATGAGGAGAATTCAAATTTAACTTCTTCTTGCATCCATCAGCATATTAATAGCATAATATATTTAATAAATATTACAGAATATCTATGTGAATCATGTGGATTTTGGATTTCAGTTAGATTTAATTGGGGAAAAAAATAAATTAGAACTTTATAATTGTATAAGGTGTGTTTAAGGTCAATTCAGAAATTTTCAAGTCCGAAGTGCAACAGATTTAAGTCAAATTTGCTTGACTGACAACTGATTTCTTCTGAGTGTAACCTTACAGCTGCCAGCTCTTACAAATTGACATTTGGCAAAGAGGAAGTGGTAATACACATTCAACCTCCATGTTATTAAGGATCTCGTAGTGAGTAAAGAGTTACTGTATGAGAGAGCAGTATCGATCCGTTACCTCATCACCCAACCAAAAACACTCGATGCGCCCCCACCCTTTGACTCAGCATCTTTCACTTTTGCACACTGCGTCGCTCTTTCCTGTTTGTTCGATCGTATTATTACTATCAGGGAAACTTCTGAAGTCACCCGTTGACACAGCGAGTTCCACTACCTCAGCATCGTGACGCCGGGGTTTCACAGCACTTTTCTGACTGGGGGAGGACAACACTTACCCACTGCTGCAGGAGGGGGGGGATATCCCACGGGGCCCGTACATGTACCGAAATGTCAAGCCTGTCTTCCATTTGTCTGAACTGAGGTGAGGTTTGTTTATCTGCTCTCCGAGAATTTGATAAAGTTTCAAGTGTTATCTCATCTGACACAGTCCTCCCTGTCGCATAAGCAGCTTTGTTGCGGTGACATGCCCACAGTTTTGAAGAAAAGGGACGCCCACAATTTAACGTTAAAAGAAACTTGAGACCATTTGTGGGCTGATAGTTAGTTACATTCAGCTTAGAGGAGAATACTGGTGTAGTTTGGAGCTCATCTTTTTTTCTACTGATGTCTGTATCTATTTAAACAATGTCTTTACATGGACCCTATTAATCAATCAAAAAGCATAGAAATGTTCTTGTGTGAACACTTTGATCACACAAAACTCGCTTGTTCTAATAGGAATTCCTCACTATTAAAGTCAAATATGTTCTCCTAGACTCACCGCTCTGTCTCTTTTCCCTATATGTGCTTATCTTGGTGATAAATAAACAGAGTGAGAGTTTATTGGCTTTTTCTTAAAGTGGCTTTTAATCAGCATTTTCTATAATAACACTGTATGAGCTGACAGTGCGTAACGTGTTGTTTGTGGCTCGTAGTGACAAACCTACAGAGAATTATCAGCGACTCTGCGGCTCCCTTCGGCTTATCGGAGATTTATAGTGGAGTTTCAGCTCATTGTTTAGTTGTTCTGCTTCACTCTCAGCGCTCTCCTAGTGTCTGTTTTCAGAGAAAAAGCTCTAAAAAGCTGCTGTACACTACCTGCTCAGCACCAAACAGCTAACACACAGTTAGCTGTTGACTAACTAGTGAACACAGTGGAGCGTTTAGCAGCTAAAGAGCCAGATATTTCCCTCAGGAGTTGGTAGAGAGCAAAAAACAGAGCTAAAAGAGAGTGAATATTGGACTTACATTCACCAGGTGGACAGAAACACGACTCCAAATGAATGATAATGTTGCTCCTTAACTGCTGGATGTGGAAATAAGCAACTGTTTGCTAACAAGTTCAACATATCAACTTAAAAGCTGAAAACAAGTAGCCAAAAAAAAATTTGCCATTACAGTTATCTTTCTCTAACTTTGACTACACCTTTACAACACTTTATTTGTGGATAACTGTGGTGGAAAGCTGAATTATGGTGTATGTTAGAACCGTTCTTCCTGACTGTGGTTGCATGTAAACACCTTGGACGGCACAGCTCAGGGAGCATGGTGCACAGGTGGAAGGAGGTCCACTAAAATGAGGCAGCCCAAAGAAAACAGCAATCGTTAAAATGTAAATGAAGTATTTTCTCTCCAAACCAGTACATGTATTTAACCATTTAAATGTGTACAGGTGATTCTGAGGGCAGCAGGACAGATATGCATGATACTTCCATGGAAGTTGTTGCACATTAGCAGCAGAACTGGTGGTGATCAAGATGCAATGGCATGCAATCAGATGTTCTGTCCAACACTTTGGTGTATGAAATTAACTGTGCATATTCATAGTCTCATGAAGATGAATTCCCAATAATTTTGGCAATCCTGAAATTTCATGCAACACCAACACCCAAATTTTTCCAGTGAAAAACACTTTGGTGACCAGATTTCTGTGAACTCCTCTGATCAGGACACAGTTTCAGACTATGAGACTACAGTGGAGAGTTCACAGTAAACAGCAACAGCACTACTGGCAGCATTTCAGAGAAAATACTCATGATTTATGCGTATAAACACACACACACACACACACACACACACACATACACACACACCCACACACATTCTCACTCACACAAACAAACACACGCACTTATTAAGAAATGCATAAACACACACACACACACATACACACACCAGGAAACACACACATGCCGTTACTGTACAATTACAAATAAAAACATGTGTACAGGTACATCCTTCACACACACACACGCACACACACACACTCACAGTTATAACCGTACAATACATTAACCATTTGTCTTCTTTCATGTCTCCATTTACTGATTAATCATTTAACTCTCGGAAGATGTACTGACAGTTTCCCCAGAAATGTTGTGATTAGTTTCATAATGAAACCACATACCATATAAACCCTTCAACACCCCCACACACACACACTCACACACACACACACACTCAAACACACACACATACACACACACAGAACAAATATATACTCGAATGCTCGCTGCGTTCCAGAGTGACGCGGCATCCGAGGCGGCTGTTTTACCGTAAACACAGTGCAGCATACCATCATGTAAAGCAGACACATCAGAGGACGGTCACTGGTCAGAATGGGTGACTCACATTGGTCAGCCCCTTCTTCCCCCCTCCCTCTCTGCCCTCGTTCGATTTCCCTGAAATTCACTTTTCCTCCTCGAAACCTTTGTGACAGGAAGTCACAGCCTTATTTGGGTGGCGGACAGACCCGAGGCAAAACTCGAGATTCAGAGGTGGCCGTTACAAACATTAATATGTCATCGTCAAATTGACTGCAGTACCTCATCAAAAAATATTATCAACACATGAGAACAGAATGGAGTCAACTGGGAGCCAAATGTTTCTCCAAATTAAGGCCACATTTCCCATAAATTACTGTCGGTCACCAATATGGGCATTGCTTTCTCAGCAAGTGTTTTGTCTTTATGGAAGAGAATAAAAATGTTAGACTTTTTCTTTTCTTTGTTTTTTTTTTGACTCATTCCACACAACTTCTTTTTTATCAACAGACATTTATGTTATATGTTGTGCTTTTAGCCATGCTAGCCATGTGGCTCTATGATTGGATGGAATGAAATTTGGGTCACATATCCATAGTTTTCAGAGGATGAATTCTCCAGCTTTGATAATTCCTGACTTTACCTCTATCGCTGTAATAATAATAATAATAATAATAATAACTTTATTTATATAGCACCTTTTAAAAACAAAGTTTACAAAGTGCTTTGACAGACAAAGCAAAAGCAAAGACATGAGACAGAAGACAATAACAGATCTGACCTTAAAAAGATGGCGGCCAAAGAAAGACAATAAAGAGATGATAAAAAGTTTAAAAGAAAGATGATCTAAAGACAACATTACATAAAAGCAGGTCTGTAAAAATGGGTTTTAAGTAGTGATTTAATAGAAGTTACTGATTCTGTGAGCCTTTTCTCCTCAGGCAGGCCGTTCCAAAGTCGAGGAGCCCTGATGGAAAAAAGCTAAGGTCACCTTTAGATTTAAGTTTCGACTTTGGAAGGTCCCCACCTGAGGATCTAAGGCCGCGGCTCGTACGTGGGTCAACATATCTGTTATGTAGCTTGGAGCTTCAGACCCAAGAGGCAGTAATGAGTTTGACGTTTTTCTTTCTTAGTGAAATGTCTCAACAAGTACTGTTACGCTAACTGACGTTCATTTACCGACTTAATAACGTAACGATAATAAATATGAATACAAGGGAACAGGTTTGACTCATTTATATCCGTCATCCGTTGAAGAGTGTGTATTAATCAGTAGGTCAACAAAAATCCAGATGGGATTTCCAGAGAAAGATCGCGTTAATACCAGATGTCTGGTCATGACCTTGTTTACTTGTTCTTTTGATCAGATCTGCATTAATTTTTTAAAATTTTTAGATTATTTTATTTAGTTTCTTGTATTTTAAGCTATTGTCCATCAGTACCAGGATGTACAGACATGCAATAGGTTGTAAAATATGTTTTATTCTGCAATCCAGAACAACATATTTCATGTTTTCTGATCTGATGCCCCAGACAGCAGGACAATATAATATTTCTGCGCCTTCCAAAATTGTTACAGATCCCTGTTGAAAAATAAATAAGTTGTATAATATGACGATGGGAGGATTAAAGGATATGGCTGGCAATTTTCTATATTTTTCTCATGTGCAGAGCCAAACCAACAATGGATTGATCCTACTTACAAGTATTGTGCATGTATCCAAAGCCTTATATATCTTCTTCCTCTGTGCCGTAAAAACAAATCAATGAGCCAAACTGGTGTCCTGGTTGACATGTTCCTTGGCCCAGAACAGTTTGGACATATTAGTTTGTTTACAAATGGTTCAAAAGACTCATAACAGCAATCACATTTTCAGTCTCTGGAGAGTAGTTCTTTGGAAGCTAGACACCGCTGAGCTTGTGCAGGAATGCAGGTCCGTTTACTGTGCTTCGCTAGCTTGTTACGCCACGTAAAAACTGCAAGTTAAAACAACCGCTGTCTTAAGGTTAGGACGTATGTTGTCACGGTTACAGTAACAGCAACGTGGTCGAGGTTAGTGAATGATCGTGGTCATGGTTGTGAAAAACAATGAACAGTAATATCCTGTGGTTGGATGCGTTGTGGGATGTTTTGTTGACCCATCCACCCCAACCTCCTCAATAAGTAGACTTTATCACGTTATAAGTACATCAGCTGATTTCCTCCTTTTGTTATTATTAATTATTTAGGCCAGGGCTTTCAGATACAGATTGTATGTTAATGCCAGGTATAACCGGGGTCATAATGTTTCCTTTCACCTCCGTCATGCACCTTCACTAAAAAAGTCCCTCTTGTGAAACCTGTGTAAAGACGGGCCAAGAAATTTCCAAGCAGGTTTTTCCAGCAGAAATCTGGCTGTGACTCTGCTTGCTTTAATCCTTACATATACCAGATTTGT
Organism: Thunnus maccoyii; assembly: GCF_910596095.1. Taxonomy (NCBI): domain Eukaryota; kingdom Metazoa; phylum Chordata; class Actinopteri; order Scombriformes; family Scombridae; genus Thunnus; species Thunnus maccoyii. The sequence continues at coordinate 4,284,686 of NC_056542.1, read as the reverse complement.
CATTTACGGGGAATTTAAGACATGAGGTTACTGTCAGCACTCACCCGGTTATTTCAGTGCATGTAAACACACTGACAGAGAAAGAGAGAGAGTTGTTGTAGCGATGAAGGGAACCAGCGAATGGAAGTTTTGATTTTATCAGTCAAATGTTTTTTTTTTTTAATCAGAGATTTTCCAGCTGGTTGAATTGAAACAGTTGATCTGAGTCTTGTTTCCTTAGCGGTAGTCAGGTCTTATTTAACACCTCGTATGATGTGTGTGGACACATGTAAAGAAGGGGGGCGTGTCTTACAGTATGATACAGGAAGTGTGTGTGTGTGTGTGTATATAACAATTCATAATCCTCTCTAAAACATGTGGCTCATAAAAACCACAAGCTAATGACTCACTACACCCCCTTGCCCTCTTTCAACACACACTCTGCATGGATAATATTAAAAACACATACACACGGGCGCGCACACGCACACACACGCACAAACACAAACACACACACACACACGCAAGAGGATTAGGGCCACATGTGAGAAATTTATTTGAGTTCTGACTTTAAACTCAGATTTCTAAGATTAAAGTAACGCTGCACCCAAAATCACAAACTAATATGTGTACTATCATTCAACATATTTTTGTGTGAATAAACAGTAGTTTGCATCCCCCCCCCTGCCCCCCCCTACCTCCTCCACCAACCCGACACAACCACAACTCAATCAGAATTTGGTCCAATAACATTTGGAAAGTGTAGAAGAGCCACAAGAATTAATTATTATATCCCCATTCACACATCCCCATTACCGTAATTACTGGTAATGCGGTAACAAAACAAAAAAAACAGCATACTGAAGAAGAAGAAGCGGCAGCAATTTTGTTTACTTATTTAATATGTAGACTGGTCCTCATCAAAATAAATTAACCTAATTATTTCTTTTTGTTTCATTATTTTATCCCCATTCACACATCCCCATTACCGTAATTACTGGTAATGCGGTAACAAAAAAAAATAAAAGCATACTGAAGAAGAAGAAGCAGCAGCAATTTTGTTTACTTAGTTAAACTGTAGACTGGTCCTCAACAAAATTAATTAATTAATTAATCAAATTCTTTTGTTTTTGTTTAATTATTTTATTTATGTGTATGTTTATGTACCCTCACCCTTATTCAAAGTCAGAATTTTGACTTTACTCACAGAATTTTTTCAATTGTGGCCCTAATCCTTTTCCGTACATATGGACAACACATCGTACACCCACACAAATATACATGAAAACTGAAACAGTTCCATACACACATATTCTTCCATTTGTCATCTCGTTTCAGCAGATGACGTCGCAAAACACGAAAAGGAAACTACCAGACAGTCCCTCCTTTCTCCTTTAATAAGGACATACTTATAATAATAATGAAATTCTAATTATGATTCATTATGAACATTCAGAAACGTCTCTCTCACATCCCTAAATTAAGGAAATCTAACGCACAGAGTAATTTGTGACATTCCTGATATTGATTTGAAGCTAAATTATTCTCACTGATGTATTTATAATTTGGTTATTACAATTATCTGGCAAAACTCAAAGAGGAAATGACGCCAATATGTGTTGTGAGTTGAATCTGCCGAAAGATGACAGATACTGCAAAGTATCTGTACTTTGATATGCGGGTCATATATCAAAGTACATGACCTGAAAGTATCATCCAGTAAAGAACGAGATAAAGGGCAGAACCACAGGGGTCTTTCCCTCTCTGTATGAATATTTGCATACTGTATGTGTGTTTATCTGAATAAAAATAACTTTCAAAGTCTTTTTTAATTTAGATAAAACACTATTGCAATTGTTAAGTATTAATTTAAAATCAAATCCTGCTGTACTTAGCCTAGTCAAATATGAACTAGATTAACATTTGGAGCCCAGGCCCGATGGTGGTACACGAGGACTATTTTGAACCCAATTTCAGTGTGAAAACAGACAAAAAGGAGAGTTTACCTGCTTTTTTTGTCAGTCAAACTCAGACAGGATGAGATAAATCCAGGTTTAGATCTGAACTTGTTGTAATTAGACTTGTCAAACCTCTACAAGAGTCCAAAAATCAATTATTTCCAGCTTTAAATTTGTGAAACCTTTATTCTCTTTGTGAAAAAGTGACTGAATCTAAAGCTGCAAACCAGAGAGCACTTTCGAACACACCACTGCAGTTTGTCTTCATGTTTTTCATTCTTGTCTTACAAACATGTACAAGCTTCCTTGTTTTTAATTTGTTTCAGTCACACATGTGCGGAAGATGACTGAGGTGACTCAGCACAAAGCAGCCATTTTCATGTCCCACGATGACCCCTTCCTCCTGAATCTTCACACATGTAGAGCATCATTCTTCTTCTCTTCATCTTCAAACCGCAGCAACCAACCGTCTCTTCCTGCAGACCATCCATCCGCATGTCTTACACGTCAGCAACACTCTGCCCACCATTTCTGCACCGTGTTGACCCGGTCACAGAGGAAAGGTTTTACATGGGAACTGGAAAATTATGTGTGTGTGTGTGTGTGTGTGTGTGGTGAAGGTGAGGCTATTGTTGGTTTTGCAGCCCACAAATCATCATTTTAAATGTCATAACCACCAGGTTTCCTTCCCCTTGCATGCAAATAATCTATGAACAGTGGTATTCATTTATGTAATTCTTTGTCAGCGATGCACATACTGAAGACACTAAACATACAGTATTAATATAAGTGAGTGAACAGACTCAGCTCACCTGGTCTGATACTACACATGAGCTAGTAGTCAGTTTCTCTCCGGCCTTTGTTTGTTTGGTTACTTTACTGCACCGTATAACAACCTCACAGCACATTTTTCACTCGACTCATGCAACCTACCGTACATGTTTTCAATCTAGTTTGCTTGTAGATTATTTTCTGTCTACTATCGTCGGTCTACAGCACATAAAGAGAAATGTAAACGTTATCAAACTGGTGGGATACAAAGCAAAAAGATTCAATAAATCCTCTTCAATAAGACTGAAAAGGTGTAGGCTGAAGCCAAGTGAGTAAGACAGAGCAGCATTAATGCAAATAAATCTATAAATAACTGGAAAAAAACTTTCAAATTTAACATAAAAATCCAAAATGTTTAAATAAAAATAAACTTCTTGTAAAAGTTACACGTGTTCTCCCCACTTTGTCGTCATTAAAGGCGCCTTAAACTTGTGCAACAGCAACAATTGTGTTTAAGTTTATTGCATGTCACATTGTGTGAGACACCTGTGTCACAATCTGTGTCACAATCTGTGTCAGACAGCACAATATCAATTTGAGGAAGTCAGATTATGAGATGAATGTGTGGCGAATCTGCACCGCTCTGATGTTTTTTGTTTCACCTCCATTGTTTTGTTTTTTGTGTGCCATGGACATATTAAAGAGAACGAGTGTGTTTTCCCTCTAAACTTTATTTAAAAAAACTGTACTTGACATACTGGCCAGTGTATTCTGTGTCATTTCATGTCGTATTCTGATTGGTTTGTTTGTAGACGTGGGTCGTAGCAGCAGACACGTTGTCAAATCAGGCGTCGGTCTCACAGTGAGATCTAGAAACATTGTTTTGGATCGACGACCAAAGATTTCACCGTGTTTCTCTCATGATTGTCAACTTTCATCTCAGACAGCCAACGATCACATAAAGAGGCCTCGAGCAGAACAATATTAAAACACACTTTTCAGTATTTGTTTTTCTGCAGTCAGTATCTTTTTCAAAACAGGTGTAAATGAATTATCTTTACTTGGATTAAATCCTCTCTGATGAGGAAATTTAAGGTATTGGAGCCTGTGAGGGCCATACAAAGGTGAGAAACAAAGAAGAGAACAAAACAAAAGAAAAAATTGCTTTAGCATGTTGTTGTGTTCAGTCAGCATGTGTGTATGTGGTGTAGGAGAAGTCTAGTGTAGATGTCACTTTGTACTTAAATACTAAAATAACTGTTTATTCTTTAATATAAAAAGATTGAATTTATATTTCCTCCTCTCCATCCCTGCAGCACACAAGCCTCCTCCCAGAATTCCTAGGTATGGTAGTCATTAATTTCATGGAAGTGTCTGACCATCATATCGCATATTTTGTATTTTGTGTTTGTGTTCAGAGAAATAGCCATTAATTCCCCTATTTTGGACATGTTATTGGGTACAGTTACAACTGTACAGAACTTTCATGATGATTTTAGTTGGAACAGTAAATGAAATAGATCAAGTCAACAAAAAATCCCCTGGGACCCATGAAGCATTTTTCCCATAGACCACCATAAAAAGAGGTGGGAAAAAACAACCATCTCAGCCTGCAAACAAGACCAATTATTTCTCTTTATATGTTTAATATTTGTACAACTTTCTAGAAAGAGTCTAGAAAAGCTGTTTTATGTGTGTCATAGGATGAGGAAACACTAAACAGAGCTAACATCAGCCTTACTCTGGCCCAGTTTGTGACAAATAATAGTCTCCTACCAGCCAGTCAGGAGCCACATAGCAACACACACACACACACACAGGTAGCACACTTGATGTCCTGACCCCAAGGCTACGGGCGGGAAAGCGACACACAGTGCTTATTAATAATAGTCAGTGTGTGTGTGTGTGTGTGTGTGTGTGAGAGAGAGAGAGAGAGAGAGATCAAAGTGTTAAGCTCACCAACCCCCCATCATCCACATCCTCCTGTCTTTCTCTTTCTCTCTCTTACGATCTCTGTCCGTCTCTCTCTTCAGCGCCTGCCTATTAGAGGGCGGCAGGTTTAATAACAGGTTGGTCCGTGTGTGTGTGTGTGTGTGTGTGTGTGTGTGTGTGTGTGACACAGAAAAACAGGGGATGACAGGAAATGAGAGAGCACCTCCAGGAAAAAGAGAGCGTTCCTGTTGTTTTATTTCTCTGAGCCCCTCACTACGTGTGTTTGTGTAGAGTATCTATGTACATGTATACAACAATCCGCATTTGCAAGTTCGCACACTGTGTGGCCAGAAATATGTCGTCACCTCTGTCCAGATAGTTTTTGTGTGTGTGCGCTTTTGGTCTGTGGCTGTTCTTCATCATTTGGAGTCCCTCAGATCTAAAGTAGGGAAATTTTAATACTACAGCATAAAGTAATATTCTAGACAAAAGTGTGCTTTGAACTTTTTGTCAACAGTTTGTGTTTGTCCTTTTCTTGTTGCAACATAACAATATGCACTATGCAAAAAAAAACAGTTCCAGAAAGAAATGGTTTTCCCCAGTTTGATGTGGAAGAACTTGACTGGCCTTCACAGACATCTGACTTTAAACCGCATCCAACATCTCTGGGATGAACTGGGAGCCAGAATTTATCACCCAATACCAGTATTGATCCTCACTAATGCTCCTGTGGCTGAATGCCAAGTTCCATAATTGTGTGAAAAGCCTGAAACCAGAAGAGTGGAGGCTGTTATAGCAGCAGATTAAGCAAAACTCACACATGGGTGCAAAGTTCAGGTGTCCACACACTTTTGGCCGTCTAGTGTAGCCAAAAATCACATGTTCACAAATTATATATATGTGATCTTGTAATTATATTATAATTACAAGATCACAAATTATCTCTGGAGTCCCCCAAGGATCAATCCTTGGCCCAATACTTTTAAATCTATACATGATCCCACTTCGTACTATCGTTAAGAATCATAACATATCCGATCGTTCTTACGCAGACGATACACAGCTCTATATCTCTCTTTTTCCCAATGACTAACAACCTGATAACATGCATTACAGACATAGATTATTGGATGGCAACAAAACTTCTTACAGCTAAACATGAATAAAATTGAAATTCTTAATTAATTCTCATATCTTTTTATCATGCACCCTAAAAAAAACACCCAGTGAGCAGGTCAGAAACCTACGTGTCATCCTGGACGCTGATGTTAAATTTCGAAAATTACATATCAAATATTACAAGACGGTCATTCTACCACCTGAGACATATATCAGATTAGATTACCGCAATGCTTTTTTCACTGGATTATCAAAACATTCATACAGAATTCAGCCGCCAAGGAACAAGAAAACATCATCGCATACTTAAATCACTTCATTGGCCTCCCATTCAACAACTGAGAATTCACTTTAACATCCTCCTATTGTTTTTTTAAGGCACTACATGGTTCCACTGACTAACTACACCCCCATCAGACCTCTCAGGTCTTCAGACAGAGGCTTTCTGGTTGTACCCAGAATAAGATAAGGATCTGGTAAAGGTTCATTTAGTTAGTGTGGATCTTCCCTCTGGAATACTGTATCTACATTTAAAGCTCAAAACCTTCCTGTTTCCTCAGGCCTTTGAACAGTGTTAGTGCGTGTTGGTATGTATAAATATATGTTGTTTTTTTTTATTATTGTTATACCACTTGTTACATATGCTTGATGTCTCTTTTTAAATGTAAAGCACATTGAGTTTCTTTGTAATGAAATGTGCTCTATAAATAAAGCCGCCTTGCCTAGTTTACTTTGCAGCATTCTTGTGTGTGTTTCCGTGTGTGTGTGTGTGTGTCAGATGCTGGTGGGGAAGTTAGGTGGTTTAGGGGTTTTATTGCAAAGGGGAAAGTTGTCTTTGACAAAGAGAAGATGAAAGTGGGAACCAGAGAAAGAGCGAGATGGTATTTTTTTTTTTTTTTTTGCAAGAAAAAGAAGAGAAAAAGAGCATAAAGGAAAGAAGGAGGGAGATATAAAAGACAACGAATAAACAACTTTTAAATCAAACAGACATTTTATGTGTCATCTGAGCGTCTGAGCGGGTTGGTGTGTGTGTGTGTGTGTGTGTGTGTGTGTGTGTGTGTGTGTGTGTGTGTGTGTGTGTGTGAGAGACAGAGAGAGAAGATTGAACTGTGTCCTTTGAATCATTACGTTACTTCAAAGGCCGTCGTTCTTGTTAAAAATGGACGTCCATCCTTCTCTCCTCTGAGAAAGAGAGAGAGAGAGAGAACCACAGAGGGAAGTAAGTGTGTGTGTGTGTGTGTTTGTGTGTTTGTGTGTGTGTCACACTGCCAGGAACAGAGAGACAAAGAAACATGCACACACACACACACTTCTGCTTCTCTGGTTGTTTATTGGTTCAACTGGAAGAAAAGAAAAAAAAAATGTGTGTTTGTGCTGAAATCTCATCAGTTTAATCTTTACAGCATTTCAATTTGAGTTCTTACATTCCAGTGGATGTTTCTGTTTTTTTTACATGTAAACTCTCTATTTTTTTTTTTTTAGCTGTAGATGTGAAAGTGTCTCTGAGCAGGAAATGTAAGATTTCCATCAAAACAAGCCACTGATGATTAGTTTTACTGAAAAAGCCTCGTTGGTGTTCATGAAAAACTTCTGATGTGTATCTTTAAACCTTTTGTTTACAGAGTAAGAATAGTACTACAGTACTACAAAAGCTGCTGCTAGTTTGAAAATCTTCAAATTTGTTCTTTACACATTACAATTATTTCATCAAAATGTGATTTGCAACCACTCCCGCCATGTTTATTTCCCATTAAAGACAGATATGTTGACGCACTACGTCCAGACAGGCTGCACCATTAAAACCAGGCCGGATTTTAGCTTTTTAAACGTCTTGGTTAAATTTAACTGTTTCGACAGCATTTTATGAGTGTATTTCCTTGTGATGCAGGTTCTTACTGCACCTGTTTGAACTACAGTCACTGAAATGCTGATAAAAACCACCAAATTCAGCCCAGTTCGACAGTTGTTTGACAGTATTTTTCAGGCTCTTATATTTACACCACAATACGCCGTCCTGTTTGTAGCTTGTAGGCTTGGATTACGATGCTAAATGTAGCATTTCAAGCGGTTTACACATTAAATTCAACCAGTTATGTTCTGTACATTTCCTGAGAACTGTAGTGTATTAAACACACAAAACAAGTAGAAAACAAATAAATATACGTCCTTATTAAACATTAACGGGATACGTTTGTATAGCCGAATGAAAACTAGATTTAAAAACCTTTTAATTCATTCTGGAAGTGAATTTAAAACGACTTCAACAAGAAAAATAACAAGATTAAGACAAAAAAAAACGTGTGAAAGTGAAGATGTGAAACTGTAAATGAGGAAAAAGAAAAAATAGGAAATGAACTGTTAGATGAACCTCAAGTCTACAGTCAAATCCTGTTTTTTTTCCCACTTAAGAGAAATATAGAGTTAAAATGTTTTTCTTCAGGCATATTAAAGGCCTGCAGACAGTCCGGATGTAACATATACACACATTTACACGTAAACGAGCACGTCTAGACAAAGATGTTGTTATAAAAGTGACCACACGCTCATTAACACTAATTTGCTCTGGATTTATCTCTTCCTTCTTACTCTGATTACTTTGTTTTTCATCCTTTTCATCTTTTAAATGTATTCTTATAATTCATCTGTCTCTTGTTTTGTATCGTCACACTCACATTTAAGGTGTTTTTAACTCAGCAGGAACACAATCCTACACACAAACACACACAGTATGTTGTCATTTTCACTCATCACACATGTTCTCTCTGTCCCGGGCTGTATTGTTTTATATGTGTGTATTTGTGTGTGTGTGTGTGTGTGTGTGTGTGTGTGTGTGCGGCTTCATAGGCAGAACACACTCATGACTTCCTCTACATCACTAATCGCTCTCATCTGTTGATCTTCTTGATCTCTGCTCTGCTGTCTGATATACAGCAGAACACTGTGGCCCCCCTGAGACAGAGGGAGGGGGGCGTTGGAGGGGGGGGGGGTGTGCACGTGCATGTGTGTGTGTGTGTGTGTGTGTGTGAGTATGTGTGTATGAGATTGTGGTTTCACGGAATCAGGCAGGACAGTAGGGGACTGAGTAGAGTTGGAGGGCATAGTTTGTGGTCTGAGCTGATGGTAAAAGTGTGTGTGTGTGTGTGTGTGTGTGTGTGTGTGTGTGTGTGTGTGTGTGTGTGTGTGTGTGTGTGACTGAATGATTTCACGGAATCTGTTGGAAATCAGCTGTCCGGTAAAGTTTTGGTCTATTATTGGAACAAACAGAGGGGTGTTGGTATGGAGACACAAACAAAGGGTTGATGAAAACCTTCCTGATACTAATTAAGTTCTGACACAAACTACATAACTGTCCCCTCTGATGTTTAAAGGTGCAGCGTGTGTAGAATTTAGTGGCATCTAGTGGGAACAGACATGGCAGAAATTGGATATAATATGTTTTAATTAGTGTATAATCACCTGAAAATAAGACTTCTTGTGTTTTCGTTACCTTAGAATGAGCCCTTTATATCTAGAAATGTTTCTACAGTAGCCCAGAGTGGACAAACTTTAGTCCTAGACTCTAGAGAGAGGGCCGTTTTTTGCAAGTTTTGTGTTCATTTTGTGTGTTTTCTTCTATTAAACCCTCAGTTTTAAACACAAATGATGATCTAGTCTAACTGCGATTACCCCGATGACATCATCAGGGTTAACTTTTTCTTTTTGTGAACTTTGGAAAGCTCCCTCCACAGCCTCGTAAAGACATTATACCACCGTTTTCAGAGGCTGAGTAGAGAAACTGAACTGTGTGTGTGTGTGTGTGTGAAACCTACGAGGTCAGTGCAGTTTATTCCTTGTTGCTCAACAAACTAAAGACGTCATGTAAACACAGAAGCATGTGTCCGCAGTTTGTTTAGTGACGTCCGCCCGATCTGGAGTTACTCATAAGAGATCAAAAATGCCATTTCGGAGTTTCATCAGTGTAAAGAACAGTCAGTGTGTTCATTTAGTGTCTGTTTATCTCGGTAACCGCTTTTTTTTTAAAAGCCTTAATTACAGACAGTAGAGATGAAACAACAGGAAATGAGAAAGAATGAGATGCAACAAAGGTCTCCAGCCAGACACGTCGGGGTTCACGGTCGACGTCTTGACCTTACTGAGCTACGAGGCCGTTTGATGGCCGCGGCGAACATCAGACGTGACGTACAGACAGAGGAAGTACAGTACAGTCACAGGGATATGTCTCTCCAGAGAGACTGGAAACTATAAAATCTCAGCTTCTTAAGAGAGTTGACACGCATCAACACTGGAAAATAAGACATCCGGACGAGGATGACGCAATGTCACGTGTCAACATGCTGCCGGGCGTGTTAACCTGTAGACTATGTGCTGTTTTATATGTGAAAACGTCAGTCAACACAAGTACTTTCAGGTCATTTTCATAAAGATCTTTGTCCACATTGAAACACCTGAACAATAAGTATCACCAACAGATAGGAAAAAGATGTATTTTCACATTTATCCCGCTTAGACTCAGTTAACTGAGGTCAGTTATGATTGATCATAACTGGCTCACAGGATGTGTTAGTCAGCCGCATTAGAAATGAAAAGTGTTTATAGTTGTTCCAAACAGCGACAGTAGAAAGCAGCCGGCCGTCATAGAGAGAAAGGTGGGGGGGGGGGGGGGGGAAGATGCAGTATTGTTTAAATATGCTGATAACAGCTCATATTTTCAGACACCCAGTTGTTAACAATGACAAGCAACAGAAAAAAAAAAAAAAGTCGTATGAAGAATTTTTTAACCCGCACGCCTTTCTCACCTCCGCCCAGCTGGCCAATCACGGTAAGGAGTGGGTGTGAATAATCTGATCGTTGGTTTTGGAAATTTACAGAAATGGCCCCGCTGCACAGGCGTCTCTAATCTGCCATTGGAAACGTGTGGCGAGAGGGGGTTTCCGAACTATTCAACCAGCCGACAAACGTGGACAGTCTTACACAGATTGTAAATGACTTTTTTTTTTTTTTTTTTTTTTTGACTGAAATATCTGAACCAGGCAGGATGCTGGTTCACTAAAAACTCCTGTCCAATTATCGAGTTCTTGAGAATTACAGGGTACTTTTGTTCATAAGCTTTTATTTACTTAAATCTGTTCAGTGTGATGATCCGAAGACAGAAGATACAACAATACAAGTGAACTTTTCCACTCTGATTCAGGGAGAAAAGAAAAAAAAAAAAGACGAAGCCCTGCTAACAATTTACTTTCAGCTCATTCCATCCAAACACCTCACCAAACATCCCCCCCCTTCCCTCCCTCCCTCTCCTTTTATTTCCTATGTCTCTCTCTCTCTCTCTCTCTCTCTCCTTCTGCTCAGTATGTTGTACAGTACGGGGGTCGGACGGCAGCTCGGGAAATCCCATAAAAAAGTGTGTGTCAGCGAGATGACAGAGTGAGACAGACTTTTCATCATGTGTCTGCAGTGTGTATACAAACACATAAACACACACAAACGCACACACACACACACACACACACACACAAACACATAAACACATACTGTACCCCACGCCGAGCCAAGGGTCTTGACTCAACTCCATAAAACCGCCGTCCCATCATAGTTGGCGGCGGTGGCAGCGGTGAGGAAGGCTGACGTGATGATATGATGTGTGACATCACTCACACACACACACACACACTTTAAATGCAACAAGAGACGAGTATGTGTGTGTGTGTGTGAGAGAGAGAGAGAAGACGTCTTCACACACACACCTGTGGGGGGCTATAAATGATGTCTGTAATTATGTACACACACACACACTACATCACACACACACACTCACGCTGTACAGTTCAGTTCCGCGAAACCGAGCTTGCTCACATCGAGACACACACACACACACACACATATATACACACACAAAAAAGCAGCCTGAGGCCTGTCTGACAGGACAGTTTAGTGGTCTCATTAGCAGCGGGTGAAATGCCAACAGATAATTATCCAGGAGAGATGAAGAGAGAGAGGGAGGGTGAGTGTCAGCAGTAAAACACAAGAGAGAGACACAGAGAGAGAGAGAGAGAGATGTTATTAATATGATGGATAAAGTGAAGGTAAAACAGCAGAAACCCTAAAAAAAAAACAAAAAAACACTTTCACTGTTTCGCCAACCAGCTGAGCTCCATCCAGACTAACAACATCCTAAAATAATCAACAGCATGACAGGAGAACAGTTTCAGGCTGATATCATCTTTAAAAAGGTAAAATGGTGTTTCTCATATAAACTGCACGAAAGTCAACGCCCAGAGAGAGAGAGAGGCATAGAAGTAACAGAGAGGAGTTCATCCTAACCACGTATAGAGGACACAAAACATCATAACGGTACATATCACCTACACCACCCATCAATAATAGGATTATAAAAAGACAAACCAATCTATATATGAATGCATATACAGTCAGATTGGGGACTTGGCTTTTCTTTGGGTGCTTTCACTCTCCCCTCACACATACAAGCAGCTCTGTTGATGAGCATAGTATCAGCTAAAAAAACGTATTCTCAAAGACTGGACGACACCACCAGCTCCACTGTGCTTTACAAACTGGTTGCATGAACTTTTTTGTGGTTATCCACATCCCCTTTTTTTTTTTTTTTTTTACAATATGTTTCTTATTATCAACAAATCTAACCGTAAAAAGATGAATAAAACGATGTGTTACTTTTTCTCTCTCAATAGACACATGTCCTATTCACAAACAATGGAGGATGCGCATGCAGCAAGAGTGTAGAAACCTCACGGCCACAATATCCTGTTACAGTAGATTCTATATGAACATGTTCAGTATTTAGAAATAATGCAACACGTTGGAAACCAGACAAGTTTCTGTTTAGCTGTAAATCCTTTGTTACATTATAAACCAGATTAAACCAGATTTTAACCCTGAATTGTGTCTCAAACCAACAAAAAGTAACGTTAAAAATAATGTAAATTATAGAAGATTACTGCAGTTTGTTTGCTGCACAACTTGAGAGCACAGAAACCGTTCTGGATATTATATTCGTAACATCATGCAATCTAAATATATCAGAAACATACTTATCATGTTGTCTTTCACCTCTAGCAGCTTCTAGCTATGCAGAGTTTTGCTTTCATTCATCCAGGTTGTGAGATTATCTGTCTCGACCCCAATACAAAGCGCGGAGGTGAAGGGAATTTTGTTTGTGGTTACTGGTAACATTTAGTTACCAGTAATGAAAAAACTTGCGACACCCAGCTTCTTAATATAATAAGGAAGGTGAGATCTGTCAAGTGAAGCTATTCAAGGTTCAGTTTACCTGCAATGGAAATAAAATCTCATTTTTGGAAAGATGCACTGAGGGTTTTGTGACCTTTCATAGTGAACAGGACTCACACTTACCGCCACAGCTGGTTATTTTACATGAATGTAACCGGTGAGTCCTATTCTTTAAATATGTTTATTTCATTAATAAATAAAGTAGATTCTCACAGTTAAATATTTGAATCAACTCACTTTTATTTGAAGTCATTCTGGATAACAGTGTCAGCCGAATGCTTTAAGAGTAATTTTATTTCAGTAAGAACAGATGTAAAAAAGACAAAATACTGAAATGAAAAAAAAAAAAAAACAAACGAGTGATTAATGACATATGACAACCAGCAGAGTTCCGATCATGTCAACAGTCACACAGTACCTGCTTTTTTTTTTTGCCAGTTTTCTTTTCTTTCCACAAGCCTAAAATTCAACATGACATGTTACACAACTTTGGTCCCCAAAAAGCCAGCAGACTTGATGATAAATGCGCCTGTTGTTGTCTCATTATCTCGAGAGAAGTTCTTCAAATGAATCCAAACCAGATGTTCATTTAAAGTTTGGCCACGGACGAAGAGGCTTGAGCCAAATCTGACAAAAAAAAAAAAAAAACAGACAGTGAAACAGCAAAAACTGTGTTCATTGATGGCGAGAATTCAACACCTGCTATTGAAAACACATGGAGTTTTTTTTTCCCCCATGACCCTAAATCAATACGCTTTAGCTTCATAAATAAGCTAGTTCAAGCTCGACAGTTAGCATCCTGCTGCGGGGAAAAACAAACAAACAAGTACAGCCTTTTTATTTTCAGGTTAAAACAACAATGTGATTTTATTTGATGAAATACGAAAGTAAACAAAAAATTTAAGTTACACCGTTTTGAGTTAAAGCTGCAATTTTAATGCTAATTCATGAACAGTACTAGACGTTTTTTTTTTTAATCTGCTTGTTAAATTGCTTTCTTAAAAAAAAAAAAAAAAAAAGGTGGCACCAGGCGCCAAGTCCAAGTCTTCTTCTTATACCACGTTGTCAAATGAAGCCAAAAAAAAAAAAAGTTAATCCAGGCAACCAAACCAAAATATAGTCCTCTGTAGAAATGTCTTATAGAGGGTTTTTTGGAGGCCGAGGCTGAGGTGATGTAAACTCAGAGTAACTTCATGTACGTCAAGACGATGAAAACAGGTGAGCGTGGTAACTAAGGCAACTTCAGCATGACTAATACGCCTCTCCCTCCCCCCCAACTGTCTTGGATTACAGTAGATGAGGAGGAAGATGTGTGTGGCAGAATGGGGGGGAGGTGGGGAAGGGGGGGGGGACAAGCGATCCTTTCACCTCCTCTACTCCAATAGAGATGTTTGTTTGGAGAGGAGTAGAAAAAAGATAGCAGGATAGAAAAAAAAGCTCATTCGGCCACCTCTTTACCAATAGAAATGTCTTTTGGGAGCAGAGGAGGAAGAAGATCCTTTCATCTCCTCCTGTACGCGTCGTCTGAGGTGAGAAGAGGAGTATTAGTAATAGTAGGAGTAGAAATATAAATAGATAAGATGCAGACAGAGGTTTGTTCTCCCTCCTCCTCTTTGTGCATCATTGACAAAATTCTCGTTAAAGAGTCCGTTTCAGAGTTCAGAGTTTCCACCTGCTAAGCGCTGACATTTCCTGGGGGTGGTTGGAGGGGGGGGGGGGGTGGGGGGTGGGGGGCGGGACATCCAGTCGGCTGCTGCTGGTGGGTCAGCTGGTCGGTCGGTTGTCACGGTGACAGTGAGAGAGAGAGAGAGAGAGGGTAGGAGGTGGGTTTTTCCAGTCAGTCAGTCGGTCAGGGTGGGGTTGATACAGATGTGCAGGAAGTTGTCGGGGTGGCTGAGATGTTCGCTGAGCCACTGAAGAGGAGTCTCCAGCAGGGGTTCAATACCGTGAATCACCACCTGGTAACGCTTCACCTCACCTGCAGAAAAAGAGAAAAAGATGAATAATTAAATCAGTAGCATCTTTTAAAACATCTTTTTGTTGTTGTTATTGTTTATTGCTGCTTTCCACGTTGATATTTTCCTGTTTTCTCTCATTATTTTAACACATTCTCTCTGTTTTACTGTGTTTGAAACAATTTGTGCATTCGTTTAGAGATGTGCTGCAAAAATACAGTTATTAAGATTATTATAAGTAGAAAACAAGAGAGGATGTGGGAGAGAGAGAGTGGAGGGGAGGAAAAGGAAAAGACAGGAGGAACGACGAGGTGCGACACAGAGGAAAAAGGGAAGACAGAAGGAAGAAGAGGAGGAAAGTAGTCAAAAAGGGTGAAAGAGAAAGAGGAAAAAAAAGACAGAAAAGAGGATATTAAGAAGGGAGAGGAGCGAAACGGGTTAAATGAAATACTGTAAAAGGAAAGAATGATGTAGAGAGAAGAGCGAGGGAGAGACGGTGCAGAGAAAAGAGGAAAACAGTTGGTTACGTGAGGTGAGAGAGACCACATCATACGCGATAGTAACTCATCGGTGTGGTGGCTGAGAGAGAGAGAGAGAGAGAGAGAGAGAGAGAGAGAGAGAGAGAGAGAGAGAGAGAGAGAGAGAGAGAGAGAGAGAGAGGGTGTGTTGAGTCATGTGTTGTGAGAGAAGATAGAAAGTGTACGAAGGTAAACCTGAGCGTGTTTTTTTTTTTCTTCTTTCAGCTATGAAGTGACAGTTGATTGTTTTTATGCTCGTTGTTGACAAGATTCGAATTTTTAAACTTTCACTCTGACAGTTTGACAGTTTCATACTGTGTGAAAGTGTGTGAGAGTGTGTGTGTGTGTTGCTAAATACGATGGCCTCCATGTGACTGACCCCGCCCTCCTGTTGAAAGACCACGACCGCAAAAAGTCCGTTAAAAGCAGCGACTTTCTCTGCCTTCCAGGGTTGTGAGTGTGTGATTCGCACTGAGGAGATTTCTGAGATGATTTTAGAAACATTCAAGGAGCCTGAAAGTCTGATCTATGAACGTTTGAAACCTTTTCAAAGAGGCACACAGAGATCATTTTAACTGTCATGAATACTGCACTAGTGTGATATATATTTATATAATGTCTTCTTCGGCTATGATGACAAACAGAAAGCGTTATATAACTGGGCTTTTGCAAGGATGTTTGAAGTGAAAGATACTATCGAGCTGCATTGTGGGAAGTGTAGGTTTCATTGTTTTAGAGCTTGAACCACAAAACTCACTGTCAAGAGTTTAATGGCAGTTAGAATTTCTTGATTACAAAGCTTTAACTCCACACGGGTGTCCTGGTCTCCCCTCTTCTGGGCGAGGTTCCCACACGCTTCATTGAGGTTTATGAATCATTCTCCGTCTGGACCTTCACCTGGGACCAATTTGCCTTGGGGGAAAACCAGGGGCTATGGATCCCGATGACACAGCTCTCGGGGTAAAAGGGGAGCTCAAAGCCCTCCGCCACAATAAGGTGACGATTCTCGGAGCAGAGAGGGAGAGTCCTCTCAGCCTGAGAGATATCCGGGGGGAACACCTCCTGGACGCCTCCAACTAGTAGGGACTGGAGGGACTACATATCTCTTCCATCCTGGGAATGCCTTGGGATTCCCAAGGAGGAGCTGGAGGGTGTTGCCGGGGTGACGGATGTCTGATAAGTGGAAAACCGGATGGATGGATAAAGCATCACTAAATAAAATCACTGTCCTGTTAGAAGATAAAGAAGTGTTCCTGGTATATTAAAGACCTTTAAAATTCAATTTGACATTAAAATATTGTACTATATTAAATACTATTAGATGTTATTAAATGTTTTTCAGACATTTTAACCTCCAAATATTTATTTAAGATATTTCCAAATGTTTTTTTTCAAGACTTTTACATATTTCTTAAAGAATGGGTTGGTAATGTGAATGTGTAAATGTGCTGTTACATACTGAACAGGAAATAAATGATTTCAGCTGCTTGGCTGTTTGATTATTACAGTGAATTTAATTAATAATGTCTGGATATCATTATTTAGAGCTCCCTCCATGTTCTTGGAGTAATAAATAAAATTATACAACGATGAAAATGACAGTTTCACGTTTCTCTGACAGTTGGGGTCAATTATAGGACTTCAAAAGGGCTTGTAGGCCAAAAAATGTTAATTATTTCCTACAATCTAAATCTTTATTTGTACAATACAAAATTTATTTTGTTTTTCAGTCATATTTTGTTTGAATTGTTTCTTCTTTTTTTAGGTGAAATGTGCAGGTGAGGTGAGGAAGCTGAATGAAATCAGTCTGTTTCTATTTTACTTTGGTACTTCTAGAAACCAGTCAATCTTTAGAAAATGTTAACCTGTTTAAAGATAATTAAGAATTTAATCTAACTACCAGATTGATTCATGCTTCAAGACAAATATTTTGGCAGTTTTGCAGTGAAAAGGCCAGAAGGTGATCAATGTTTCACTCTGCTGTAAAACAAACTATGTTTAACATGTGCTTTAACATAAAAATCTTCAACACAGCTGTCTTTAATTTGGTTGGTCTAAAGAGGCAAAAATTATAGATTATGGTTTTGGTTTCAAATATAGATTTCTATTTCTAAGTAACTATTTTTAAATATTTTACTATTTGCAAATGACGTTTCAGTTTCTGGCTAATTAGGACGACTCTCGTTTACGATCAGAACGTTCTCGGTGTGCGTGAGAAAGACATAAAAGACCGTCTACCACTCTTGACCTCACACACACATACATACATACAGATACACTCTTAGAGGTCGTCCCCAACCACCGGGTGCATGACATTTTAATTCCACGTAATAACAAGAAGGCGGTTGAGGCAGAGCGTTTAACTGACGGTCTGAGAAGCGGCTCCACCCTACACCTGCTGAGCAAAGTGCAAGAAACTAATGCCAGGAAAACAATGCAAGAAATTAACTCAGCAAAAAGGTTCTCTTCTAGAAACTACAGATGTGCACATTCAGGCCAGACATGTGGGTGGAAGAGGTGCAGAGTGGGTGTTCTCTGCTGGTGGCTGCTTTTTTATTTTTTTTTTTAAAATGCAGTAAATATTTCTAATTTACTAGCTAAACTGTTTTTTTAAACTAAATCTGGGCAATTATAAACCATAACAGAGTGACTGTCTTCAGCTAGTAGCTGCTACATACCAAAAGCAAAGCAAATAATATAATATTTTACCTGCTAATGTGATGTTTGTGATATTTTTTAACAGAGCAGAGGCAGATCACAGATGAAGCTAAAAAGGTGATAAATGATTTGGTCTTGCTTGGTGGATTACAAGCTGTTATAAATGGTTATAAAAAGAAAAAAAAAGGTTTTATTTCACCAGCTAATTTAGTTGTAGTTTAGTGAATGTAGGATGTAGAGTTGTAGGCAGAATGTGAGGGGTTGACTATTAAATGGACTATTAAATTCATTTAAAAAATAAACCTAAACTGTTGGGTTTTTAGCAGCTCAGTGGATTTTAAAGACCACAAGAGCAAAGCAAGTGAAAAAAGAAGAAACCACTTCACATTCTTCAGTTTCCTGTGGGCTGCTAGAATCAAAAAAGGAAAAAACTACTTTTGTGCAAATTCACAAGCAACAAATACTTTTTTTTTCATTAATACACTAAGAAAAGGCCTTAAAGTGTCAGGCAGAAAGTGACTAACTCCAACCATAACCCTAACCATAACCCTAATTTTCTTTGCTGTTGGTGGATTCAAAAACACAACAAACTATAACTAATTTATCCAACTAAATTCTTTTTTTTTTTTGCCTGGAAACAACACATGAACAGTTTAAAGACTCAATAAACTTGAAGAGACATGGTTTTTCTACTGTGCACTTTCTCTAGAACAGTTTCCTCACATCATTAGCTTACTGCACCAAACCACCGAGCTGCCACAAGCTTGAAAAAAAAGATACCAGCTACAATTCAAACTATCACTGTACTGCTTTGATTTCCTCTTGACTGAAGGAAGTCAGTTTTTTTTCATCTGCTTTGCAGCCGTATGACTATAACTGAGGTGAGACTGCTTAAGAGGCAACTGAATACATTTTCTGTAAGAAAAAAAAACCAACAAAAAAAAAAAAAACGCTGAAATAAAGGGTGAAGTGAAAGAAGAGTATAGGGAGGAAATGAAGACAGCACTAAAATGAGATGAAATACTGAAAGAGAGAGAGAGTTGAAAGGCTAGTTAAGATATAAGTAATTAAAAGGTAAGTGTGCTAAAAGGAGATGAGGTATCAGATGAAGTGTATTAGCTGAAATTAGTCGAACAGATAAGATATGCAGGCACACATCATGTGTTTGAAGTTAAGGTCACTTAAAAGAGCTGAACTGTAAACGCTGACATAAGGTGAAGTGTAGAAAAACAGGAATTAAAAAAGGAGTAGTTAGAAAATTTCTTTACTGTATGGAAATTTTCTGGTTTTCAATATTTAAAAAAAAAAGGGTTGAGTTAGAGGTTAAGGTGCCACAACACTGAACCAAAACATCCCCGATTCAGGCCTGGTCTGGGACTTTTTGTTTTTTGCATTCCCCCGTTTGTCTCCCATCATTTCCTGTCACGTCTCTACTCGGCTTCCTATAAGGGCATAAAAATGTCAAGATCAATGAAATTCTGCAATCATCTGCTCTTTTCCATCCATTTTTATTCTTTTGGTGGAGTTTTTCTCTCCACCAGAAGAGTCTATTTTCTCTGAACAGTGTCATCTGGCAGCAGAAAAACACTACAACTTAAAATTAACGTAATAAAAAATTGGTAAAAGCTGAAAGAAATGAGTCAGCAATCATCTGCTATTTATTGTATTATTTACTGCTTGCACACCACTACAAAAGTGTTATTATAGTAATAAAACTACAGACAGGTTTTGTTTTTTTTTTTTATCTGTTTGGCTGTTTTTGTTTTTTTTATTTTGTCGTCAATAAATGCAATACAGATGATCACATCCGATGAGAGGATGAACTCAGACGACTACGTGCAAATTGTGCAGAATCTCAAGACAATGATTAGTTTAGAAAGACCGAAAGTAAAAGGTGTTATCCTCACACTGGGACAGCAATAGCGAGAACACACTTTCTCTGGTTCGCACACACACACACACACACACACACACGCACGCACACGCTAGTCTATTTCTGAGCTATGTTTCTTACCAATTTCCTCCAACCTTTAGCCCCTGTGTTACCCAGCAACTGGCAGGCAGAAGTGGGCGAAGTAGGTGTATTCTCATAGTCTCACTATGAGAAATGGGGGAAATTCACAATGTGCCACGCCCCCCCCCCCCCCATCACCCACACCCGCACACACAAACACACATATTACTGTAGATCCTCACATTACCCACCTGCACCTTAATCACTCTCTCTCACGAACACACACACACACACACACAGATAGATAGATGTGAGATGAGGTCAGCCTCGGTTATATCTCTGCATGGTTTACCGTAGTTTGGTCAACGTCAGTATGAATTCCTGCAATAAACACATCTTTAACAGCTTGAGAGAAAAATATTTTTTCACTGATACATGGTAGAAAGACAATACTTTTGTTTTTTTGCTTAGAGCAAAACAGAGCTGCCATCTCCAGTGCCGGTAACGCTACAGAGTGAACTTTAAAACTTTCAGTTCCCTCACACCCTAATCTTCGTTATACACACACACACACACACAAGCCTACCATCAAACTAGTTTGTACATTTGTGATCAACTTAATTCTGATGTTTACGACGTGACTTCAAGGCAGCAAAAAGGCCACATAAAAGGTTTACAAAGACCAGTTAATCAACACATATAGGACTCCCTGAAAACCTCAAAAATAAACTTTTTCAGGAGGGAGAGGGGTTAAAAAAAAAAAAAGCTAATTATGTTCTTTTTTATATATACTGTACAGTTTATGTGTTTAAATGCTGAAAGGTGAGAAGCAGCACAGAGAATGCAACTGACAATAAACAGGCAGCTAATGCACTGGTGCCACAACTGCTGACATTGATACCAGAGATGCTTGTTGACATTTGTGCACTTGAACAATAAATTTAAAATCTGTGGTTCTGCTCCTCCTCTGTATATCTGACAAGCCTCATTTATGTTTTTGTTTTTTTTCTGGGGGCGTTTTTATGTCTTTATCAGACAGCCGACACTAGAGAGATGACAGAAAACTTCACACTTTATCAGCCGGGTGACCAGGCTGCCCTATTAGTCCATATGCGAATGATCAGGCCTTATTTATGTAACAAAATAAAAGTCCTGAAACTATATAGACTTAACTTAACAAACTAATTAAAAATTAGGTTTGGAAATTTGCTCAAAGTAAAAATATTGTCCACTACACTCAGTGTATAGAGGAAGTTATACTGGTACCATGTCACAAGGTTTCATTATGGTCACACTGTGCCTGCTGTGCTTCAAATATGCATAATTTTGGAGTTTGTGGCAGAGTTGCACATAAATATATAGTGACACAATGAAGAACATAAATGGTTTGTTTCTTCAAACGTCTCATTGGGTTGTTCATTTAAATTATCTCTATAATTTATGTATTTCTCCTGGTCGTTGTGCGCCCCGGGCTTTGGCCTATACTGCCACCTCCCATCAGCCACATCTGAACATATCTGATTGTGGGTTGGGATGAGTTGAAGTTTGATTTAGAGATTATTGAGAAACGGATTGGTACCAGGAAACAAGTCTTTGAAACAACAACAACAACAACAACAACAACAACATGGGACACCCAGTTTTGAAAGGGTATTTTTCCACACTGAATAAATGAGCAAAACACATGTTGGATGTGAACTGAACTGTGGGTGTTCCTGCTACTGCTCAAGATGTGAAATTATTATGATATTAAACTCTTGAGGTGAGAAATGATGAGCTCTCAGTTAGCAGTTTATTTTGACGTATTACAAAAATCAGAGCAGTAAGTCACTTATGGGAAAAGCAGCTGTGATTACAGTAAATGTGAGGGTCAATTCCCTCTTAGACCGCCCAAACATACAGGTACAACACCCGGCAGCAGATTTGTCATATGAAAGAACACACAAGTGATGAATATTATACAGGAATAGAGATTTACAAAGGTGTTTTCCCAGTTTGACTAACACTCGGTTGTGTGATTCATTAAAGCGTCAGCATGTGTTTTCAGTGTGTTTACACGCAGAACACGCCACTAATATCTGGGAGTGATCAGTTCCAGGGAAATATTTTTATTATAAGGTTTACAAGGATCAAATGACTGATGTGCAGTTGTATTCAAAAGTTTGGGCAACCCTTGACAAATAACATATTTTGGTCATTTTTTTAATTGAAAAGATATAA
This sequence comes from Thunnus maccoyii, assembly GCF_910596095.1. NCBI lineage: Eukaryota > Metazoa > Chordata > Actinopteri > Scombriformes > Scombridae > Thunnus > Thunnus maccoyii. Next base: position 4,262,356 of record NC_056542.1, on the reverse strand, counting down.
ACAGTCTCCCTAGGATATGGAAGAACAATATTTTCAGCAAACATGAATCCATATTTACTTTTTATGTCATAAATTGAACATAAATAAATAAATAAATAAATAAAAACATCATTGTGGCAAGTACAAAAGTTTGAGGACCCTAGGAGTTCCGAAGTCTCACATTCTTTTTACAAGGTCTCAGACCTTAATCAGCTCGTTAGGCCTGAGCCATGTCAACAATGGTCATTAGGAAATGTCAGCTGGTGCCAATTTCTAAGCTTTACAAGTACTCTGACTCTTCAAACCTTGTGCGAGCACTCAGTAACCATGGGTTCCTCTAAGCAGCTGTGTAAGACTCTGAAAATGAAAGTTATTGATGCCCACAATGCAGGGGAAGGCTACAAGAAGATGGCAAAGCGTTGTCAGCTTGCAGTTTCCACAGTGCGAAATGTAATTAAGAGATGGCAGTTTAGGGGTTACTGTAGAGGTCAAGATGAGATCCGGAAGACCAAGAAACCTCTCAGATAGAGAACTGCTCGTGTGCTGGTAAAGAAGGCGAATCAAAACCCCCATTTGATCGCAAAAAACCTGCAGGAAGGTTTAGCAGACTCAGGAGTGGTGGTGCATAGTTCCACTTGTGCAGCGATGCTCGCACAAACAAGACCTTCATGGAAGAGTCAGTAGAGGAAAACCTCACCTGTGTTCTCAGAAGTATGAAACAGAACATCTGCAGAAGCTGGATGCGTTCTGGGAACAAGTGCTATGGACTGATGAAGTTAGAACTCTTTGGCCACAATCAGCAAAGGTATGTTTAGAGAAAAAAGGAGCAGCATTTCATGAAAAGAACACCTTGCAAACTGTTAAGCATGGGGTGGATCCATCATGCTTTGGGGTTGTGTTGCAGCCGGTGGCAAAGGAAACATTGTGCAGGTGGAGGGATGAATGGATTCCACTAAATACCAGCAAATTCTGGAAGCAAACATCACATCATCTGTAAAAAAGCTGAAAAGAGGATGGCTTCTGCAACAGGATAATGATCCCAAACATGCCCTGAAATCCACCATGGACTACCTCAAAAGATGCAAGTTGAAGGTTTCTGAATGACCCTTGCTGTCCCCCTAATTGAAAATCTGTGGGTAGATCTTAAAAGAGCTGTACTTGCAAGACGGCCCAAGAATTGCAGAACTAGAAGCCGTTTGCAACGAAGAATGGGAGAAAATCTAAAATACAAGAATTGAAAGACTTTTAGCCAGCTACAAAAAGCATTTGCAAGCTGTGATATCTGCCAGAGGGGGTGTACTGGGACTATGTAGGGTGCCCAAACTTGTTTAAAGCCATAAATCCTCTTTTTTATCCTGTTATCATGATCAACCTTAATATTCTTGTAATGTGAAACTGTCATGATCCAAATTTCACTACATATCTTACTGTACAGTTGTATGCAAATGTTTGGGCACGCCTTGACAAATAACATATGTTGATGATTGTTTTTATTGAAAAGATATAAACAGTCTCTCTAGGATATGGAAAAAACAATATTTTCAGCAAACATGAATGCAGAGATACTTTTTATGTCATAAATTGAACAAAAAATAAATAGATAAATAAAAACATCATTGTGGCATGTGCAAAAGTTTGGGGACCCTAAGAGTTCCGAAGTCTCACATTCTTTTTACAAGGTCTCAGACCTTAATCAGCTCGTTAGGCCTGAGCCATGTCAACAATTGTCATTAGGAAATGTCAGCTGGTGCCAATTTCTAAGCTTTACAAATACTCTGACTCTTCAAACCTTGTGCGAGCACCCAGTAACCATGGGTTCCTCTAAGCAGCTGTGTAAGACTCTGAAAATGAAAGTTATTGATGCCCACAATGCAGGGGAAGGCTACAAGAAGAAGAGATGGCAGTTTAGGGGTTACTGTGGAGGTCAAGATGAGATCTGGAAGTCCAAGAAAACTCTCAGATAGAGAACTGCTCGTATGCTGGTCAGAAAGACAAATCAAAACCCCCATTGGACTGCAAAAAACCTGCAGAAAGATTTAGCAGACTCAGGAGTGGTGGTGCATCGTTCCACTGTGCAGCAATGCTCGCACAAACAATACCTTCATGGAAGAGCCAGTGGAAGAAAACCTTACCTGGGTCCTCATCATAAAATCCAACATCAGAAGTATGCAACTGAACATCAACAGAAGCCTGATTTGTTTTGGAAACAAGTGCAGTGGACTGATGAAGTTAAAATAGCACTCTTTGACCATAATAAGCAAAGGTATGTCTGATAAAAAAAAAAAGGAGCAGCATTGTAAGCATGGGGTGGATCTATCATGCTTTGGGGTTGTGTTGCAGCCAGTGGCACAGGAAACATTGCGCAGGTGGAGGGATAAATGGATTCCACTAAATACCAGCAAATTCTAGAAGCAAACATCACACCGTCCGTAAAAAAGCTGAAGCTTAAAGGAGGATAGCTTCTACAACAGGATAATGATCCCAAACATGCTCTGAAATCCATCATGGACTACCTAAAGAGACGCAACCCGAAGGTTTTGGAATGACCCTCGCTGTCCTCTAACTTAAACATAATTGAAAATCTGTGGGTAGATGTTAAAAGCGCTTACATGCAAGACGGTCCAAGAATATTGCAGAACTTGAGGCCTTTTGCAGCGAAGAATGGGAGAAAATCCCAAATATAAGATTTGGCTGAGGTGCATGATACGGTGAGTTGATGGACCAACTGCCATATCTGAATTTGAATCTGAAGCATTACTAAGCACTGACTATGAAAGGTGTCGAAACTTTTGCACATGCCACAATGATGTCATAAAAAGTAACTGAATGAATGTTTGCTGAAAATACTTTCCCCCTCCCCATTATCCTAGAGACACTGTGTTTATATCTTCTCAGGTAAAAAGAAAAATCACAAAAAAACAAAATAAACAAAATATTTTATTTGTCAACGGGCGCCCAAACTTTCGCATACAACTATAGTTTCAAGTTCTGATTTTCATACATTGATTTAAGTACTGAAAACGCTCTGTTGTGATTACATAACTCTGATTGTGAACTTTCACCAGAAAAGATCATTGTTTCCTTGACTATTTCAACGGCATTTCCTTCACTGGGACTAGATCAATTATTCTGCATATAAATGTATTTTATGACACATTAAATGTCCTGGAGGTGGACATTGTTTACTGGGAAAGTTTTAATGAGAACAAATTCAGACACGGAGCCAGTGTTTTACATATATTTAACGCCCACCCTCCCAACCACAATCAAAGTATCAATGACTGGTTTGCACTGCAGCAAAGTAGCAACAACTGTATAAAACTGGATTAATATGTCCACTGACGCACACAAACACATAGACACACACACACACACACACACACACACACACACACACACCCTGTGGTTGAGTGGTATATGACCGCCAGCCAAGACGGCATGTTTTGTCAGTCTAACAAAGCCAACCACTATTTAGAAAGACCGCAACGCCACGCTCTCTTCACAGCAAAAACACAGTCTGACTGCACGACTGGCAGCTGGTCAGACTTACTGACTGGATCATTTACTGACTGACTGGTTATGCTGGCTGACTGCTGGATAAACCAAATGACTGATGTTGGCTGGTAGACTGTCCAACTGGCATGCACTGTGAGAGAGAAAACTTTTGAGTGCAGGGCTGCAAGCACTGATTATTTTGATCTATTAATCTACCTCTCTAAGGGCTTTAATGCATTATTTTCATTATTGATAAATCTGCTAATTTATTTCTTGATAAGTCGATTAATCGTTTAGTATGTGAGATGTTAAAAATAGTGAAAAAATGTCTTCAATTTGCTTGCTTTGTCTGAAATATTGTGATGATCCACTAATGACCAATCAATTAATCAACTAATCGCTCTATTCATTTAGATAAATCAAATAGTCTATACAGTGTTTCCCCTGGCGGGCCGCCAGATCAAAAAGAATCCCCGCCAGGCCAAAAAATATATTTTTTAAATGCAACAAATAACGCCAAATACCCATTCATTCAGAAATCAATAGCGTTTGTGTTGTGTTGTGCTGCCAGTCTGGCAGTAAATGGGCAGTACAGATGACAGTATGTCAGTTAGTAAATGCTGCGGCTTCTCAAGACCAAGAAATGTCTCGTCTGTTGTTTCCCCAACCTCAGGAAAAGTGAAGGGGGTTAGCTTAAAGTTAGCAACAATGGGTTAGCCTAGCCCTACAATGCTTAACAGAGAATGCTCCCCACCCCCAACCCCACCCATCAGGCCAAACTAGTCAACCTAGGGGAAACACTGCTAAAAGATGTCAAAAAACAGTAAAAATGTACATAACAATTTCATAGAGTGCAAGGTGACATTTTCAAATGGCTTGTTTTGTCCGATCAACAGTCCAAACTCCAAATATATTCAATCAACAATTATATAAAACAAAGGAAAGCTGAAACCGGCAAATGTTTGGCCTTTTTACTTAAATTAAGAACACATAATGAGTTATCAAAATGGTCATTTCAGTAAATCAAATAATGGATAGAGTGCCTCATTATTTCGGCAATAGTCGAGTCGACCAAAACAAAAACACAGCCACACACACACAGTAGTTTCAATGAAGGTAGTCATACTGACAAGTGTGGGTGATGCAAGCAAAGCTGCTCTGATTTTAAAAGGTGTATTTCTGCAACATTTTGCAAGTCAGATTTTGCATGCAGCGACATTCTGCACGCCTCCGCACCTATGTTATCGCTGGTTGAAAACCGTATGCGATCATCACTATTTTGTTGATGCTGGGGATGATGACAAGTTATCTAATTCCTGTGAAAAGTTGCCCACAATTCTTCACAGCGAAACACCTCTGTCCGCATACAGTAGATTCTCAAAAATAGTACAGAACACTGGAAAAAAAAAAACTCAAAAGAAAACACTCGGAAGCACACTCTCAAGATATAGTACCAACTGTAGATACAGAAATAAAATGTTTCAGAAGTTACATATAAATGTAGGCTGTACTTTAAGTAACCCAACTCCAGTATTTTTTAACACACAAGATGCTAATTTTAAAGTGGTTAAACATGTGTGAGAGAAAGCTACAGTTGGTGATGCACCATTATTGTCTAATCCTCTGGTGTATTTTTCCATTTAGGGAGTAAATAATTTGTCATCATTTGTCATTCAAACATGTGTGAAAGAAAACATTTACGTAAGCAGTTTGGCTGTTACACTGTGCTGGAAACGTATGACACATAATCCTTACTTGATATTATACTTAATGTCCTTTATATTAAAGTTTACTTATTATTTACCTAATATCCTAGAACTTGAGTTAGGTATTTAGTGTGATATAATACCTGCGTTTCAGTGAGTAGGAAAAAAAGTGTCACACACTTTGGCTCCATATGCATTTCTCTTTTATTTAGGTGACGTTTCGGCCCCCAGGCCTTCTTCAAGATCAACATTAATAGTAAGACACAGGCATTGGTATGTTATGTTGGCCACATCCTAGTAACACATCTGATGGTGATTAGATAAATCATGTTGCACCAAGTATCAAAACTGCCAAGTACCAAAAGGAGGCATTGAATGTCTGGTCAGATTCGTAATCCTGTTTACGCATTCTTTGATCAAATGGTTCCTGATTTAAATCAAGAAATTGCAAATTTGAGACTATTTTTATTTAGTTTCTTGTATTACTGCTTGTGTTTATACAACATTTAACATTTGAGAACTCTAGCTTCTTTTGTCAAATGACAAAGGTTTTTAGAGAAAATGGTACTGAAACTCAGGTATAATGAAAAAGTAACACACACCAAGGGTTTTAGTGAGGTGTTAATCACTGGAGGTAGACTTGAGAGTAGGAAAAAAGAGTCGCACACTCTGGCTCCATATGTATTTCTCTTTTTTATAGAAGACCTTTCAGCCCCCAGGCCCCCTTCAAGATCAACATTAATAGTAGGACACAGGCACTGGTTATGTAGGCCACATTCTAGTAACACATCTGATGGTGATAAGATAATCATGTTCCACCATTAAGGTGAGAAAAACAATCAAGAGGCCTTCAGTGAATCAAAACTCTTAACAAACAGTGACAGGAATTTCTAATTGATATAAAGAAAAAGTTAAGCCTCAGTTCTAGATGAACATCATGAACAATTTAATCTAAATATCCAATAAATAGAGGTCTATATTCAATCCATGAGGTGACAGGGTTCTCACACGGTGGATCCAATAGTGTTCCCTCCTGGAAAGTAAAACATCCAAGTTACCTCTTCTTGGGAGTAGTGATACCTTCTCAATACCAATATATCTTAGAGAGGAAACAGGATGATTAAATTCTATTGGATGCTCTTGGATAATTCATGTTTTCGCATCTAATAGTGCTTCTACGTTCGTCAATGCCAATTTTCAGTGTTCTACTCGTCGTTCCAACATATGACCTACCACAAGGGCAAGTGATAAGACTCCTTTTATAGGGATCTCTATACCTGTGTGAGGATGTTTAAAACTGTTGCAACGGTAAGGATAATTACACTGACTACAACAACCACAGCGATGGTTGACCTCAGGGAAAGGTGCTGAAGTAGCTTGGGCTGGCACTGATTGAAGAGGAGGTAAATATGAGTGTACCAGGTGGTCTCACAGGTTTTTACCCCTTTCATATACCATGAAGGTGATCAGATTCAAGTATATGCCAGTGTTTTGTTATTATTCGCTTTATCTGTTCTGAAAACTTAGAATACTCTGTTGTAAACATCATAGGATCATTTGATTTCACTGTAGGTTTATTTTGTAAGAGATCAGACATAGATCTGTCTTTTATTTTAGTGGCAGCATCATTTTGGACAGATTTCCTGTATCCTTTTTGTTGAAAGTTGTTTTTCATTTCACTCGTGTTCCTGTCAAAATCATCAGTTTTCTGGAAAATTCATTTTCATCTGCAAAACTGACTGAAAGGGAGACTTTTTTTTTTAACAGTAAGGGATGATCAGAGTCTGCTCTTAGCAAAGTATTTCAAGCAATAGGTTTTCTAAACAGATCTGGATACAAGTAATTATTCTCTCTAATGATCCATAAATCTAGAAAACTGATGCGTTTGTAGTCATAATCCATAGTAAAAGACAGAAATTTAGAACATGAGTTGATGTATGTAAAAAATTACTCTAGCTGGGTCTTGGACCCTTTAAACAAACAAAACACATCTTCCAAGTATCTCTGCCATAAGAATATATTCTCCTTGAAGCCATGATTAGAGTAATAAAAGGAATACAGTAGCACCATCTTTGTCAAAATAGATCTGCCTCAGAGCAACTAGAAAACGAATGCTCTCAACCACCTAGTTTTACATGACCTAATGGAAACAAGAACACGGTTTAGAGGCAAGAGTGTGTTTGTACCTTCCTCTAACCGTAGTTACTCTAATGAGACAAACTGTAGACTAGTAGAACAAGATGTTGACGAACTTTTTCAAAATGAACAGAATCATATATCTTATAAAAACGGAGGATGTCCTTAAAGACTCAAAGTCAGATGAATCTATTATCATAAAATATGCAGACAAAGGTCACTGTGGTTCTGTGGTCATGAATAAAGCTGACTACGTTAATGACTGTCTCAGACAACTTTCTGATGATATCTTTTACAGTGAACTCAGTCAACTCAGTCTTTTAAGAATATGGTTCATGTAACCACTGAGAGTCTTTTACAGAACGGTGAGATTTCTAGGAAACAATATGACTTTGTTGAAGTTGAACACCCTATCATCAATCTTACTTTTTTATACATCACCAAAAATACATAAAAATCTTGAACATCCTCCAGGACAACTCATTGTTTCCAGTATTGGCTCTCTTACCCCGAGTTTTTCTACCTTTCTAGATTACTTTATCAGAACATCTGCTGAAAATCTTCCTTTCTTTACAAAGGACAGGGGACAGACAGTACACATTATAGCATCCATCGACCCACTCTTAGACAAGGAGGAACTTTATTTAGTGTCCTTTGATGTGAATTCTATGTATACATCCATACCACACGATGGAGGTATTGAAGGTACTGTCTTTAAGTTGGATTAGATGTTCCAAGATACCTTTTATATTCTGAAACGTGGGCTACCTATGGGTCGTTCCTTTTCACCCTTATTTTCTAACTTGCAGTTTATTTACTCTAATCATGGCATCTAGGAGAATATATTCTTATGGAAGAGGTACTTGGATGATCTGTTTTGTTTGTTTAAAGGGTCATGTTTGAATGAACTGAGGTATGTGTGTATACTGAATTTCTGTCTTTTACTATGAATTATGACTACAAACGCATCACTTTCCTAGATTTAGGGATCATTAGAGAGACTAATGACTTGTATACAGATCTGTACAGACAACCTACTGCTAGGAATGCACTACGGGCAGACTCTGCTCATCCTTCACTGTTAAAAAAAAATAGTCTCCCTTTCAGTCAGTTTTGCAGACGAAAATGAATTTTCCAGAAAACTGATGATTTTGACAGGAACACGAGTGAAATGAAAAACAACTTTCAACAAAGAAGATACAAGAAAACTGTCCAAAATGATGCTGCCACTAAAATAAAAGACAGATCTATGTCTGAACTCTTACAAAATAAACCTACAGTGAAATCAAATGACCGTATAATATTTTTAACAGAGTATTCTAAGTGTATTCTAAGAACAGATAATAGGGATAGGGAATAATAAAACTCCCTCTCTCTATATATATATACATGTATATATATATATACACACACCTGTGAGACCACCTGGTACACTCATATTTACCTCCTCTTCAATCAGTGCCAGCCCAAGCTACTTCAGCACCTTTCCCTGAGGTCAACCATCGCTGTGGTTGTTGTAGTCAGTGTAATTATCCTTACTGTTGTAACAGTTTTAAACATCCTCACACAGGTAAAGAGATCCCTATAAAAGGAGTCTTATCACTTGCCCTTGTGGTAGGTCATATGTTGGAACGATGAATAGAACACTGAAAATGGGCATTGACGAACGTAGAAGCACTATTAGATGCAAAAACATGAATTATCCAATAGAATTTAATCATCCTGTTTCCTCTCTAAGATATATTGGTATTGAGAAGGTATCACTCCTCTGAAGAAGAAGTAACTTGGATGTTTTACTCTCCAGTAGGGAACACTATTGGATCCACTGTGTTAGAACCCTGTCACCTCATGGATTGAATATAGACCTCTATTTATTGGATATTTAGATTAAATTGTTCATGATATTCATCTAGAACTGAGGCTTAACTTTTTCTGTTTATCTATTTGAAATTCCTGACACTGTTTGTTAAGAGTTTTGATTCGCTGAAGGCCTCTTGATTGTTTTTCTCACCTTAATGGTGGAACATGATTTTCTTATCACCATCAGATGTGTTACTAGAATGTGGCCTACATAACCAGTGCCTGTGTCCTACTATTAATGTTGATCTTGAAGAAGGCCTGGGGCCGAAACGTCACCTAAATAAAAGAGATATGCATATGGAGCCAAAGTGTGTGACACTTTTTTCCTACTCTCAAGTCTACCTCCAGTGATTAACACCTCACTAAAACCCTTGGTGTGTGTTACTTTTTCATTATACCTGAGTTTCAGTACCCTTTTCTCTAAAAACCTTTGACTTTTGACAAAAGAAGCCAGAGTTCTCAAATGTTAAATGTTGTATAAACACAAGCAGTTGTACAAGAACTTAAAATTGGAGAAACTAAATAAAAATAGTCTCAAATTTGCAATTTCTTGATTTAAATCAGGAACCATTTGATCAGTGAATGAGTAAACAAGATTACAAATCTGACCAGACATTCAATGCCTCCTTTTGGTACTTGGCAGTTTTGATACCTGGTGCAACAGACATTTTTTAGTCAGTATCAAAAGGTTTCATACCCAGCCCTACCTTACTATTCTTTGTGGGCTTTTCTCACTTTCTGAACCAAGGATCTGAAGATAGGGAGTGTTGAACGATCTACACAGAAAAACCAATTGGTTTTGGGCTAAAACAGTCAAATTCACTTGACTTTTTAAACTGATCCAAGCCCATCATAAGACAAATGACAAGATCTTATGATAGCATAGTGTTAGAGAGGACATCAAAATGTTTTCCAAACTTTCCATAAATTTGAAAGTGTACCAGAAAATCAAAATCTTTACCCACATGTCTCCGTGAATTCTAGCCGAGACGTTCACAGGCTTCGCAGCCATTTTACAGTAAAGTTGCACGGAGAGAATTAGAAAGCAAAAGAACTATTCTGACCACATTTTTATCAACAAGGCAGAGTCATCGAGCAGGCTTTCGAGCCATTCTGAATTCCCCTGAATGGTGCACATCTCACACGCCCGCGCACATGAACCATAACCCACTATCAACTGTATCAAAACAGCCACCGAAACCTCCACTTCCCCCTTGAGTCTCTTAAGTGAGCCGACCCATTTGAAGAGCTCTAGCTGCATTGGCTCCTGATACAGCCTGTATGGGGAAGCCTGCCAATAGCAAGTGGGCTGTACCACAGATGCGACTACGATGGGGGGGGCGGGGGGGGCGGGGAGGGGGTGCGTGGGAGGAGGAGGGAAGTGGGGAGGTTAGATGCTTAAAGTACCTTTTGCGTGGATTTGCCACTCTCAAAGAGGAGGGAGGGGTCAGGGTGGGGCTGTGGGGGGGGGTTAAGATGGGGTGGGGGCTTTCCTCTGAACAATGAATGCGGGGTTTTTTCATGATTGGGCTCACCTACGATAAAACCTGAAAAGAAAACAAAGAAAGCATGGCTTACGAGAACTATGTGTTAATACATGTGTGTCATGTGTGGGCAGCATCACCCTTTAGGCTGTGATTTGTGCAGCAAACCTAGGCCAAATTCCTGCCAAAATCTTGCTCAATAACACACCTGGTTGGCAAAACAAATTACAGCTTCATCAGACATCAATGCTGACCGCTGGTTCCAGTAACATGTTGTTTTGGGTTTCTTTCCTGCATCTTGGGGGGGAACGACAGTCACACTATAACACAGACTTTGCTGCCATTGCTTGAGAATGGTTTGGGAATCCCCTTGTCTTTTTTCCTTTAATTCATGCCACCCCCATTTGTTAGCTGCGACTGGTTTCTGGGTCCCGCAGGGGTCAACACCGATCCTCTCTCAGACATAACAGGGAGGAGGATTGTTTGAAAAACCTTGTTATTTGATGTTTGAAAGATCACAGAGGAGTGGAGCACCCCAGATTTTCTTTTTCTGATGTTAGGGTCCTGACAGAAAAAGAAAAAAAAAAAAAAAAAAAAGGCCTCTGAACTCCTGAACAATACTACCAGCAAACCCCACCACCATCACCGCCCCGCCCAGTCCCTGAACACACGTCCCGGACTCTCTAATCCAAACACGCCGCCATAATCCCCGGCTATCAGCCGACTCATCTACCAGCTGAGGAAGAGGTGGAAACTAAACAAACGACAAGACACAAAAGGGCCACTTTCACCTTGATCAGCCAGGCAGGCTGGCAGACTCCCCTGGGAGGGAGGAGAGCAGTGAAAAGCAGAGATTTAACGTCAAAGACATGAAAGACATCTACGGTAGACTGGGAAGATGTTGAAGACTACACCTGAGAGAGAGATAGTGGATCAAAGAGGGAAAAAAAAGAGTCTTAGATCAGGAAAACTATAGAGACAGAAAGAAACAGGAAAAGAGGAAGAGACAGTAAGAGGATATCTTTGTCTCCACCTAACAGTCACGCAAATTTTAAGCAGGCCTTAAAATCTGGCAAAAGCTATCATCCAAATTAGATGGATTATAACAACTGGTTAAAGTGGATTAGTGTCAAAAAAAACGCCCTTGAGAAAGTGAAGAGAATATCTCAATGACATCGTAGGATTTGGCAGCTGCTATTGTTCAGTGATATCAGCTGATGGCTCTATTTCATGCTGCCTTAAGCCAAAAGCAAAGATGTACTTGGCAGGTTTCAAATCTACAAACTAAAGGCAGTGAAACCATGACAGAGACTTTTACAAGGGATGGATTGATGGGGAGTTCCTGGTGGAAGAAAGATGTTTTTACTGTCAGCCTTGCCTAAAAAAAAAAAATGGCCACAACCACATTTATTCTACACACGTTTCTATTAATGCAAATTCTCAAACTACAAATAGAGTGATATTGAAGAGTAGTGCTTCTTCTATCTCACAAATGATCTTTGGCTGTGTAGTGAGTACACCAGCTTGCAGGCAGAACATTTACCAGAGAGGGTTTCATTTTGGCCTTTTGGCAAATAACTTCATTAACGTTATTTAATTACACCTGATAATATCTGCCACCAGACGATTTTAATTTGAAGCAGCAAAAGCAACAGTTAGTGCTTAAAACAATAGTCATGTGGCCAAATGAACACTGAAATAGGTTTTTCTTGCTGTAATCATTCCTCCTGTTAATGCACTTACCATTAAGGTTGGGAACCAAAAAACCAGTTCCAAATTAGAACCAAATTCAAAATGTCAAGAACTGGGTACACATTAAAAAATTCTGCATTTCAGATTATTGCAAACAAATGCTACATATGTGCAAGAACTTGTCCACATCATGCATCAACACAACAGATTGTTGATTTGTTTACATATGAACATGCATGGCTAACTTCACATCAGTAGTGAAAGATGGACCACGGTAAACGCTCAAAATTGTAGCTTTACTTTATTTAAGAAAACAAAAAGTGCAATACATGTGGGAGGCTCACTAGCTGGAAGCCACGTTGCACATCAAATTTGATTAAACATTTTAGGCTGCACAGTGTTGGTCTCCCGGCTCAAGTGTGATGACACACTCGAGCCGGGAGACCAGGCACCTCCAGGAGAGCCAGGCATACCTAGCCACAGCATATACTGTATTCCTGTTATCATTAAGCCGTCGCTTTTCTTTTTCAACTTGTTGTTCAGTAACATACAGGAACTCCTCAGCTGCATTCAGACTGAAAACAGCACTGTTTACAGCAATACAAGGGGCTGCGTTGGCGTTTCATTTTAAGTGCCTATGAGGCAATGAAATGCAATCCAGCAAGTCTGTTTGGAGTAAAACAGTATTGTTTTTAGAGGTTCATCAGAAAAACATTGCACGACAGTTTGTAATATTCACAGACTGGAAAGTTATCACGCTGAAATCATGTTCACTAGTGCGCACATGTGGAACGGGTCTGAGCCCACAGACTTCCAAAGAAAGTATGAATGGAACTGTATGTGTGTCCGTGGTGTGTCATATGGAACTGGGACAAAGCTGATGCATACTGGGTTATCCTGATCTAACAGCATTTAAGAGATTTGTAATGTTACATAAGACTTTAAATTCAGTTAAGAACTTTTCAGATTTTTCTAAAGGACCTCTGGATTATATGAAAGTGAATGTGAGATATAAATGTCAGGAGGGCGACGGAGACAGAATGAAAGTGAATGTGAGACAGACAGGTACGCAGACAGACGGGGGTGGGTGGGTGGGTGGGAGGGAGGGGGGTGTTAATGGCTGTGTCTCCTCGGTGCAGGTGAGTCTCCTGCGGGTCCTCTGTCCCAACACACTATTGTTGTCTCCTTATCTACTTCCTCTCTCCTCCTCTGCAGACACTGCCTGTTTAGACTGCCATTCGCCCCCTTCTGTCTTTCCTCTCATCTCTTCTTTCATTATCACCACACCTCCGCCACAGCTGCAACTCAACTGTATGCCACGACAGCACACAAGGCTTATATGTCAAATCTGCTGTCCATGTGTTTACATATTAAAAAGTTTGGCCTACTCTTTATATGTATGCTGACATGGATAATATATAGTATACATAGAGTATATTAGCAAATATTCTACAGTTTGCTGATATTGACAGTGTTACCTTGTGTTGCCTGTTGTTTTGTGCTTTTGATAGGGGATATTTTGGACCAAGTCCCCTTCTGTATTTTGTGATATTTGTTAAGTTCCAGGTATTAATACATAGCAATACATATACACGTATGCTTATGATGTTTTGGTACTGTTTACATTGTATCCAGTTGGTCACATAACTGCCTGTTTGTGCATGTTATCATGTATTGGGAGGAAGTGGGAGTTTTTATTGTGAAGATTGTGATTTATTGTGCATGAAGTGATGTGCAAACACGGCCGTCGCCAGTGAAGTAGTTAAAGTAACTGCAAAAGGTCGTCTTCTTGTTGAGTAACAATTTTGATGTCTTATATGGACTTTGATGTCTGCCCTAAAAAAATATAGTCTCAGTTTTGTGTATTTTTCCACAACACCACAGTCTATTTAAATACACCTGTGTATGGAAAAAAAATGTTTGCTTTGCATTACTTATTTAGAAGTTGAAGGATATTTTAAATATGGTCTTTGTCATCTGATTGGTGCTGCATTGTTCTGTTCATTCTCTTATTGTCGTTTATTTTGTTGCATTTATGAATGAAATTTTTTCTTTTCTTTATTGTCTGGGTTTGGTTTTTTTGCGGTTTTATGCTGTTTGTATAAACTGCATTTATATAGCACTTCTCTAGTCGATCGACCACTCAAAGCGCTTTACGCTACATGTCAACATTCAGCCATTCACACACACACTCACACACCAATGGCCATCAGGAGCAATACAATAAAGAATTTGAAACAGGAAATAGGAACCCTGAATAGGTTTAGGGTTAGTGGTTAGGGTTAGTGTTAGGGGTTAGGGTTAGGGGTTAGGGGTTGGGGTTGGGGTTGGGGTTAGGGTGAGGGGTTGGAGTTGGGGTTAGGATTAGGGGTTAGGATTAGGGGTTAGGGTTAGGGGTTGGGGTTAGGGTTAGGATTAGGGGTTAGGGTTAGGGGTTGGGGTTAGGATTAGGGGTTAGGGTTAGGGGTTGGGGTTAGGATTAGGGGTTAGGTTTAGGGTACATTGTGTTGTACTTGGATACCGGCAGACGTGTCAGAGACAGATCTAAGAGCAACTACACATTCTCCATCTACCTGTTTAGACTGCAGCTCTCTTCACGTCTTCCTGTTGAAGCCTACTGTGACTGTACATCCCATCCCAAATTGCACTCATTCTCTTTTCTTTTTCATCCCTCTTCACTCTCTATCTGTCGATCATCTCCCTCTCCTCCCACCCCACCCCCCCAGATCTTTGTTCACTTGTTCTGGCGACTGCCACTATTTTCCCTCTTCGTGCTCCCCCATCGGTCGCATTATCTGAGAGAGTGGATCTCTGACATGCCTCGTGTGGCTGTGTAAATAAAATAAACCAGCGAGGAGAGATGCTTGTTTTTTCTTCTCTCACTTCTGGAAGACAGTAGGGTCCATGTTTGATAAGGGAACCAAAAACAAAACATGGTTGCTACTGTACTCCTTACTGTTAGCTGCTGGTTATGTTTGGCAAGACTGAGAGTGTTGTGTGAGTGATGTTTTACTAGTGTTATTCTAGATGACATCATTATTATTGGCTGTGATCACTGAAGGAGATTAACACATGTTATTGAAGATTATGTTGTTCACTACTATGTGTGTGTGTTAGGACCTACCGTCATTTGGTATAGCAGCTGGGTACATCTCTTTCAGCAGGTCGCCAAGCGTGTGTACGTTGCCGTCAGGTGAAACGGGACGAAACAGTTTCTGGATGAACGGCCTGTCGCTCATCGTCTGTAATGAATTAGAGCACAACTAACGAACTGTGCAGAAACACAAATATACAAAACACACTGCACTCTGTATGTAGCTAAGCAGCTTTCAGGACGAGTGTATAACATTAAACACATGACAGATTATACAGTAAAAGAAACATTACAATATGAGTACTTTAAGTACTTGAAACATGTTTCAAATGTTCACAAAACTAACTAAAAAGAACTGCTGTAAGTTGCTTTAAGCATCTCTGCACGAATGGTAAGATAATGTCAGTTAACTACACACAGTAGCTCATGTTTGCAGCCGGCCAATCTGCAACGCTTTATGATGAAGTAAACAAAAGAGATGAGCAGGAAACTGGTTGTTTATCATTCCCTACCTAAATCAATTCCAAGTACGAGCATCTTTTGACATGGTGCGCCTAACTTTATTTGACATTATGTGTCAGTGTCTTCAAAAACACATATGACTGTTATGACTTGAAAAAAAACATTAGGTATTTTTTGATCTGCCACATCTACGGATACTGAAAGGATTAGTAAAGAGTAACACCAGGCTGAAAACCAACCAGCCTTTCACTGCCCTCTCTGGTAGAAAGTTTCATACATCACTGCTTTGTTGCACCTGTAACGTCACCCAGCAGTGTCATGAGCGTCACTGCAACAAGTTGAGAAGTTAAACCACTGGAAGTCAGTAAAAACAAGATTTTGATGGGGTGTTAAGTTGCTTCTTAGTAATCAGGAAGCTGTAAACATAAGTGTTTGAACAAACAACCAATGTTGTTTTTCCAGTGAGAACAATAGTAGCAGTTCCATCGTTACAAACATATTTTACCGAGCAAATCACACCCCAAACCAGAGTTTCCATTAATATGGGCATGAAAAGATGACGCCCTGAAATTTCCAGCCGATTAAAACATGAAGCCAAAAATAGCATCACCTTGGATTTTAATTTTTTTACTCATCAGACATGTGACGTCAATTAATGGAATTGAGGGAAAAAGCAGACACGAGATCCTGTAAATGAACCAGTTCCATGTGAAGTAACATAAAGGGAAATTTTAAAGTGACGAACAGAGTCACAGGGTTAGGATATCAGGAACAATCCACACCACTCTGCACGGAAATACATGCAACGTGAATGAACAGCTTGCTTGAGCTGAGAGCTGGGAACATGATCCTTTGATGAGCCCGACTGACCAGAATGTGATATTAAGCAATCTGCAACATTTCAACAGATGTTACAAGTGACGCTGACATGTTTTACTGATCAGTATGAGTCTGGAAGCCATTAACTGGGGCTTGAGTATGTGCTTGGCAGAAACGTCAGCTTCTACACAAACTAAAGACTCATCTGGCTCCCCCTGAGTTTCTCAAATGGAGAAAACAAGAGAATAATCATAATATTAAATGAAGCGTTCTCCATTGATGCCCTATAGTTCCAAGGTTGTGGTGCTGGTAATGTTCAAGCGTTTTGCTCAAAGACACTTCAGCAAAATGGTATGTTTTTTTTTATGCGCAAGGTTTTCCAACTAAGTGCGCAATCCTGCATCTCCATCAAAGTGAAACTAACACTAAAAACTGGACAAGAGTTCAAAGATTGAAAGCATTCATTGAAAAAAAACACAACATACTCTTTAGATTAAATTAATTGCTTCTCATCATTCCTCTCATTTCTGTTTCTCCACTCTCTTCTCTACGAGATCCTTTTACAGTCAGAGGCATTTTGTCACAATGATGTGGCCCTGACCTTTGACCTCCTTACTATTAGTCGCTTAACATGATAATGATCAAGGACCTGAGGCTTATCCTACTGCTGACCACAATGTAAATCATTCTGAGTAAGAGCGACCGCAAAATACCTAAAATGTTCGCTATGTCATGATGGGACAGCTAAACAAGTGTGACGTTAGCAGCAAACATCCTCATGACTGTTCAGCTGTGATTTGCGGCTCTGCAGCCACAACATCCCATGAGTGAGAGATGCGGGAAGCACGGTGGGAAATTACCACCAGATAAAAAAAAATCTAGTAAACCATGTCCAGAGCTGGCAGTGGATTCTGACTCAAGTTAGAGGGTGCTGTATGCAGATCGCCATCTGAGATAAATTTGTTATTTGAGATATTGGGCTAAATAAATAAAACTGACTTCACTTGATTTAAGATAATCAGTTGTTATTTTGAGTGTCTATTTAAGTCTAAAAACTGAGCCGAACCCTTTTCCTGTGGAAAATAAATAAGCAGTTTAAGACATTAGTGATGGTACTTGTTAAAGAATAGTTAATAACAAGAGTCACTGATTGAATTAAATGAAAGACACATTTAAAGACTGTATCCTATTATTTGACATATTTTGAATGCCATAATAAACTTCAGGTTGGCTGACCATTCAAAAATCAAGTTCAAGCTGTTAAAATTGCTTAAAATGTTGGAAGACTCCTGAGATTTTTTTGGTGCTCTGTAGGCACAGCTGACTAAAGTGACATTCATATCAAAGATCTAACATCTGCCTGCAAATCTTTTTAAAATCATGCATCATTTGCGTAATCATCAGTTGATTGAGATGATTATTGGAAGATGTTTACCTGTGTCAAAAGTTCAAACTCAGAGTTATGCACGGAGGGATGTTGATGGGTAACTGAAGGTCACACAGGATTGTGAAGAAGCCAAAATGCACACCTTCCAACTCACACTGTGCAGCTCTATATGTCAAAACTAATTGACTGTATGATCCAACTAACTGCTGGCAGGCAGGTTTGAAACAGAGCACTGGACCTGAACTGGAGACTTTTAACATTATACCTAAAATCCACATCTGCAAATGCACATGAAGGCATGTCCCACGGCCTTTAAAAAGGTCTACACACTCCTTATTTTTTTTAGGATATTGCTGTGTTTGCACTGCTTTCTGCCAAGCAAATGGCTACACCTGCAGAATCTTCTTATGACCACACCGACTCCCATAATC
Organism: Thunnus maccoyii; assembly: GCF_910596095.1. NCBI lineage: Eukaryota > Metazoa > Chordata > Actinopteri > Scombriformes > Scombridae > Thunnus > Thunnus maccoyii. The sequence goes on along the minus strand of NC_056542.1, from coordinate 4,243,811 downwards.
CTTTGGTGCAAAGCATGCCTTCCAGCTAGTAATCCAAAGGCTGTGTATTAGGTATCATCACATTTTGCCAAGTGATTTCTGAGTCCCAATCAAAAATCTGAGTAAAACATTGCTCATCAGATTATTTCCTGTCAATCCATATCATCCATTAACACACAGGTTTTTTAATGAAAGTCATATCGTGAACTTTTTTGATGCATCACCTTGTAAAAGTAAATACAATAAAGTCAAAGAATATTAGCGTTAGCAGAGTTTATATTCCTGCTGAGGTCTCACAATGTGCCCGACAAAAGTAAAATCTACCAAACTGTTAAACAAGCTTTTACCGAGTCCTGACCCTGGTCCTGGTTTGTCAGTAGGTATGTTCTTTGTAAGAGTAAGAGTCTCGCTATCACCTCCAGAGTCGAGTTAAAAATTCAGTGGTTCTGGTTACCGGGTGACCCGTGTCATCGGGGTAGGAGAGAGGGCGCCGAGCGTTGGACGTCATCCAGTAGTCGCTGTCAGGAGGTGACTTATTATGCTATTTGGTTGATCATGTAGAGCTTAGCTACGTGCCAGAATGAATGCACGTTTTTCCAAGACTACACCAGCTAATTTCACTAATTAGTTTCTCTGACTGGAAATGTATTAATTTGTGGAATCAGCAGGAGTCGTGTTTGACTGGACTAAAAACATGGATGATGGTCATTAGTGCTGGGCGATATGGTCGATATCAATGTCACAATATTAATGAGATTTGGTGCCAATGCAATTAATTTATTAGTCAAGCAAAAGAATAACAATAAAAACAGTTGAGACAAGTGCTCAGACACATCAGACATTCAAAAACTTGATCTTGGACTCTGAGAACTTTCATTATTATTATTTTATTACATTACTTAAACCTGCAGTGTGGAACTTTTACCAAATGAGTTCACACAATGCTGATGAAGTCTATCACCACCAGATAAATCTCTCTGTGTTTCATGGTATACCGGAGCTTTTAATCTGGTGTCAGGATTGATTTTCCCACACTAGCCTGATGGACGCATACCGCTCTGCCCATAGAACATGCACAGTATGTATACTAGAGACTTCCACCAGTCGAGCCAGCTAACTTCCAGTTAGCGCTCTGCTCACTTGAATGGAAATAAAAAGATTTAATGTTGCGGCTCTTCTAGACTTTCCAAATGTTATCGGACTGAATGGATCAAATTTTGATAGTGAAACGAGTCATTTCGCAGGAGTTGTGCAACGCTTAAAACAATTTATCCACAGTTTTACAGCCGCAACAGTAGCGACTAGCTAGGCTACAGTAGAGCCGATAACGTAAACATACGTCAACAGTGTTTTTGTAATTACTCTCACTGCCAGAAGAGGGAGACAAAAGTCTCACACTCCAGCTTTAATCATATTTGATTAATCATATTTATGTTATTTCCTGACATTGTATAAGTTGAGCAATCAAATGATCAAAAAATAACCATCAAATTAATCAATAATTAAAATAATAATTTTCTTTTCTTTCATTTCTTTCAGCCCTAAAAAGATGATCTCTCCATTATCAGAAAATATCACAGCATGGAAAAAAAATCACATACAATTATCAAATTGATGTTCAACGCAATAAACCGTGTTCTAATAATATAGTGTAATGTGGAACATGTGGAAAACAAAACATAATAACTAATTTTCTTTGTTTTTAGCTAGCATTTATTTAGAAATACTGACTGATCCCATTAAAAGTTTATTAATGATCCTATTTTATCCTATTTAGAACCACTGCTCTACCATTATTACAGATATTTACAGTACTGGGGGGGCTAAATGAGATTCAAACCCTCATCTGAACACATCGGAGGATGGGAGAAACCGTGGCGTCACAGAGAGGAACACGCTCCCTGCAGATACCCAACCTGAGGTGTCAAACAGAGACACACAATAGGACCTAATCATGGAGCTGTGAAAAGGAAACCAGCAAGAACAGGGATCGAGTAACAGAGCGGTAACTACACACCACAGAGCCAGGCGCGAACCAGCAAGAGGAAGGTGGCGGCGGAGGCGTGAAGCTGATCCTCAGGTTACACAGAAAGACTGAGTCACCGACAGGAAGCGTGGCGTTTCGTGCGGGATCATCGTCGGGAGCCAGAGCGGAGAGAGTGCGCTAAGTGACAGCTACTTCATTGCATTTTTAAATAGCCGGCCATGAATAATTGAGCCGGTCGCCATACAAAGAAGGAGCTATTGATGCCCCCCTCCCCACCCCCCCGGGGAGAGAAGCGTGATACTGCTTGGATGAAGACACTTTCTTTTCAGCTGGCGTGACACCTTAGCTGGCACAGCGGCACATGGCGACACAAAGAGAGGGAGGAGGTGTCATTAGGATTCAGGTGAAAAAGGGGGATGGCTCGCTCTCGCCGAGTGAAAAGAGCAGCGGAACTCAAGACGTCGCCTAATTGATGGAGGGATTCAATCCGCCTAAGTGATGGTAAAACAATAGAGGAGGTGGTGAGGGAGGGGAGGAGGGGGAGGTACGGCACCGTCAATCAATATTAGTTTCCACTGAAACGAGATGGGAGAGAGAAAGCATTTCCACTGAACTCTGAGACCTTCCATTCGTAAATTAAAATTCCAACCTCGTTTTTTAGCGCTCTTCATTTTCGCCCAGGAGTTGAAATGAACACCTGTAGAGGAGAAACTCCATCAAGGGACACCGAATTGAACTCTAAATTATTTATTACTCAAGTGTTATGTACTAGATTGATCTGTTGGGCTTCCACCATTCAAACATCTCCATATTTTAGAGCCAAATACTCACCTGTTTGTCTAATCTTAATAGATGGAAGCACAACTAATCACTACGCTTGCTTCCATTCATGAGGATATTGTGAGTAAAGTATTGTAAAGCCTTTTTTGGTGAATAACAACAACATCAATATAATTTTTTTTTTTCAGGCCTGCAGTTCGACAGCCGGAGCGCAACAGCAGTTTGCTTTTAATGACCATCCCAGATATTTGATGGTTCGGTTCACACAAAATATTTAAAATAACATATTTTCTCACTTACGTGCCTATTATGGTAAATAGCCCATGCAGATAGTTTGGGGTTTTATCTACACAGGTTTTTCAAGATATCATCTCTGACATTTCTGCCTCCAGCTCGACAACATTACTTTTCCTCTGCTGAGGAAAATATGTTGACAGAGCGTTCTGTGAATCATAAGATAAGATAGACTTTATTGTCCCGGTGGGAAATTTACCTTTGACATCAGTGTCTGTACTATAAAAAAAAAATCACAGCAAAAACAACGACAAAAATAGAGTTATCAATTAATTATGTTATCAGAGTAATTGGGGACACGTTGCTGGATTTTTTGTGTGTTTTTTTACAGCTGTGAGCAGCACAAACAACACTTCATTCACCTTCTATAAGCATAAATCTCAGGCAAATACAACTAAAACCATCTGTATGACATAAGATAGAGAATGTTTTTGGGTTTAATAACTCTTTAATGCAACATCCAAGCAAAGACACAGAATTAATTATTAAATTAAATCTCAATCTGAGTCCACGTGAGGATGCAGATCATCTATGTTGAAACATGTAGCTCTTTCAGCTGCTTGTTAGTAGCAGACTGACTGTAAAAAGCTAAAGGTTTTCCACTGACAGTCATACTTCTACTAGAAACCATTACTGTAAACGCCGCAGCACATTCTTCTCTTGTACAACAAGCATATCACCTGTTGCCTTTGGCTTGATTACGCACAAAATGTTTCCAGCATTCCCGTGTTTTGTAATTGTCTATGCAGTCACCATCGCCTCCCCCTCGTCGTGGTCGGCCGTTATAAGAGATCTGGGGAGACAATAAAAAAACCTGCATTCTTTAAAGCAAGGCATCTTCCAACAGCACCACAACACAGAGGCGGACTGGACGCGGACCGCCTGCTTTTTTTTTTTTTGTGAGTAAGCACTGAGTCACGGGATGGGAACAGAGAGGTTAACCTGTAGAGCAACAATGTAAGCAGTCTTTTAAAAAAAAAAAAAAAAAAAAAGGAGGATAGTAATTTTCACTTTCCGCACAGCGAGAGACGGTCGCCCCCCACCCCCAACCCCTCCCCTCCCCTTCCTCCCCCACCCTCCTCCCCCTTCCTCCTCCTTCTCCTTCTGGCTCTTTGAATCACAGAGTGGCGTCACTGCTGGAGCAGGAAGATGCACTGGCAGCCAAACAAGTCCCGCCGCCGGCCGGAGCCAAGGGCGCGACGGGCCGATGCACACAAACACACAACAACAACAACAACAGCACAAGCTGCAGGGCTCAGGTGGATGTTAAATGACAAAGACGGATGCATGAAAGAGAGAAGACGCTTGCATATATCCTCCTGTTTATTAAAAAGTCATTAATAGATACTACGAGTGAATCTCTAAGATTTATAACAGGCCGAGAAAGGTGGTTAAGTCAGTTTTAACCTTCAGGACATGAGGCAGACACACACACACACACACACACACACACACACACACACAAATGTTGTCCATGCCTATGAGGTGTCTTCATCTCCATGAGGAACGCAGGCCAGACGGAAATGAGCCCTCTGTTATTTGGACTGAGTGTTGTCATTAATTCTGTCTGCATCAAACACAGCACATGTTATTTACACTAAATACCACAATCTGGCTTTGAAGGACTCTGGAGCATGTGTGTGTATGCGTGTGTGTGTGTGTGTGTGTGTGTTTGTGGGTAGCGGGGGATCTTTATCCTCTGTATGAGGCGCTCTCCTGTAAAATAGTCATCCAGGATGACTTCTGGGCGACAAACAGCTTCGTTCTCAGCGTTTCTGCACCCCCCCCCCATCTCTTCCGACATCTACTTTCTTTTACTTGAAGCTCTGAGTTTTTCTTTACGGGGGTTTTTTTTTGTCGAGTCATGTTTGGTCTTGTCAAAACAACTCGGTGTAACAAAACACTGGATTTTCCTCTTAGCAACAAGATAAACTGACGGGTTTCTACACATTTTCCCCATTTTGCACAAAAAGTGAAGTTCCGTTTTTTTTTTTTTGGCGGTTTGTTTTCAAATGTGATCTTTGATTAAAGGATCATTCCGCTTTACTATAACATGATTTGGCTATCATTCCTACTAGTAATACTATAATACTCACTGAGACACTTTTAGATGTTGAAAGTGGCAGCAAATAAAAAAAACTGCCATTACTTCTATTTTTGAGGACATAATGATCAGATTTAGTTTCCGTTTTTTTCTCCAGACTTTCCAGACCTTCTTTGGTTGTAAATATTTAGCAGCTTGTAAGATGAAAACCACACACACACACACACACACATCTCCAAAACAATCCAGACTTTTCAGGAATGACACTTATTTTCTCTCTCTGCCACCAAATGTATTTGGAAATCACACAATGAGGTTTTTAACAGGCTTTGATGCACCAACAAACCGGTCATGAAACCGACTCAACTCATAAACGAGTGTGGAAACTTTCAAAATGCTGGAGCGGTCTGGGTTTCTTATACCCGCCAGCAGGTTTTTTTTTTTTTTTTTTTTTTTTTTACGGCTGTGACAAGTGCATGTCTGAGTGGGCGTGTTGTGTTGGTAGGACTGCATGTTTCAGTCTGCCACTTTAAAGAGTCATATTTATCACCAGACGCGAAAAAAAAATGTTTAAAATGGTTTATTTATTGACGTGATAAAGATGTAAAAGCAAAAACAAAAAGCATTCATGAGGTTTTTTGTTTTTTTTTTGATTTTCATGCGAAAACATTTGATTGACAGCTGTTCCTCCGCCCTCGTTGTGTGGTGCAAAAAAAAAAAAAAAGTAAATGCAGCCATATGTGGAGCCCGGTAGGTCTGATTAAAAACTTAACAGGCTTTATAATAAATCATCACGGTGGGAAATTACCAGCAGTCACAGCAAATATGACGACGGAAAAAATGTGCTCGGTAAGAAAGTTCACTCTAGCAAAACCAAACCATTACACCAAAGTCCCGTTGTGTTTTTGAACATCTGCGAGTCTTTCTGTTTCATAAGAAGAAACAAACTATGTCAGAATTATTTGCTCATCCGTTTCGCTGCTCCGTTTTGTTATTATTTTTTTTCTTAACTCGTCTTGACAGGCCCTAAAAGTTTTAATTCCCTTTCACAGGACTCAATAACAGTGAGGGGGCCTTTCTGTTTGCTGTGACTTGAGATCAAGGCGAAACGCATGTTCAGCCACTAGACTCAAAGCAGACTGTCAACATGTTTTTGTAGCAAAAAAAAAAAAAAAAAAACCCCAGATGTTTTCTGAATCTTTAATTTCATTGGTTGGATTGGACGTGACTCCTCAGGACTTATAAATGACATTTAATTTTATTAGTTTTTAACAAGTTGCTTAAAGATATTTCCTTCGCAATGCCAGGTTTTAATGAAAAAACAAGAATCATCCTGTCCGATTCCTGACCCTCTACACTTTTTCCAGCCCTGATCTGTGAAAGAAAAGGCCCCCGACACTTGACTCAAAGCATGGCACTTTTCCTCCCCACTGTCTGGTTTGCGGCCTGCTAATGTTTTCCAGGCGAGGATCGACCGCTTATTCATCCCTTCTTCTTCTTCTTCTTCTTTTTTCTTGTCTTCCGATGGAAATTTTCACCTGAGTCAGGATATAGCTGCTGCGGAAGGCTTGATGGAAAGATCCAACCTAAAGAGGGGGGGGGGGGGCCGCTTGTCTGCCTACGCCTCCTAATCCCAGACCTGAGTTGCATTCGACCAGCTCATCTCAGTTCGCCAGAATTTCACACAAACTTTGGGGAAATGTCACGGATATAGAAACACACAGGAACAAAAACCTCCAAACAAAACAAATGCATCTCAGATGGTATTTGGTTGTTGGTTTTTTTTTGGGCCTTTATGAGTTAAGAGGCTGAGTATGTATTTTATCAGAGATCACGATGACAAGAAAGCAGCGGTAAAACAGAGAAATTACAAGCAGCGCTGATAAGCAAATAAACGATATTAATCTTTCTCTAAAGATTTCAGTGGAAATTAGAGAAATGACACATAAGCAGGTTTGATCAGGCTGTCAAAGAGAAACGTATGGCTTTTATCATATGTAAGGAACTATGACTTTCTCTACAATTAGGTTTAATTATAACCTCAGATACTAAGACAGACTATAATTGCCGGTGACACACAGTGATCAATATGTCAGGAAAAGGTCACAGACTCTTCAGTTACGCAGTATGAAAGGCTGACAAGTGAAGAAACAGGTTTTTGTTTGGTTTTTTTAATATCTAGACTGTCTACAAGTACGTGGGTGCCAACTCAATTTGGATTTTTATACATTAAAAGAAGGAAAAAACCCCAAATCTAACAGTCAATTTAATCACCTGCCGACTGCACCTTTTAAACAGAACGTGACTCTAATGGTTGGTGACTTAAAAGTGCAGCGTGAACCAGCTTGTGAGACACCAGTGTTTGTTTGTGGAGGTGATTTCCACGCTGAAGCAACATCAGACCGACACGGAGGGATTTTTAACGCAGCTCTCTGGCTCCATCTACTGGACTGTCTGGAGAGACTTTCCTTTCAACAGTTCAAAGACTCAAAAAATATGTTTGTTGTTTTTATTTGTGTGTGTGTGTGTGTGTGTGTGTGTGTGTGTGTGTGTGTGTGTGTGAGAGAGAGAGAGAGACCTGGTATATCCTGAAGGGGATGTATCTGAAGCCTCCTTCCTCAGTGGGATATTCCATCAGTTTCCTGTTCATGGCCCAGAACTGGTCGAATTTATCTGCAGCAAACACACAAACACACATAGAGACTCGTAAAGACACTGCAAAATATCCCGAGCAATGATGAGACCAGACATGTTTCTTTAATAAAATGTTCATCATCCTTCTTCTAGATGCATCAACAACAACAACATTGTTTTTTACATCCTTGTAGCTCGCCTTAAGTCACTTAAAAGTTTCTAATGCAATGAAAAATCTGTGTATGTTGTGGAAAACGGCAGCAGGTAGAAGTATGTGTGCATGTGCTAAAATATGAATAAAGAGTTGTACTACACTCCTGTCCCTCTACACGGAGGTCAAAGGTCAGTGATGGAGGAGCATCAATGTCCTTGCTAACACAAGAGCTCGAGCTTTTTTTTTTTGGTTGAAATGTTTCATCATCCAAAAACAATCCCACCCCAGCATGTGCTGGTTTCAAACCCTCCCATCCTCCCCTTTGCCTCTCGCTTTCACACAAAACCTTCTGTTTTTCTCTCTCTCCTGGATGAAAGTTTGAGCCATCTCTGTTTTCTCGCTCTCTGTTTCTGATCTCTCTTTTGGATGTGAAAGTTTTGGTTTAGATAAGGTTTCGTCTCTCACTTTCATATGTAACAGGTAGGGGGGACCGACTCCTTCTGTTGGATTAGCTTAGCATCATTCAAGTCATGTCCGCTTCTCTGTTTACTGTAGTTAGAAATACGATGGTTAAAAATAGAAACAAATGAACACCTGAAACATTTTAAAGCAGTTCACACAGTCTTCTATTCCTCTCTGCGTCCTAAATTAAAGTTTTTGTCTTTTTTAATGGATTAAGATGTGAAATTTCTCTCTCTGTTTCTGCTCTCTTTACGTGAGGACTCTGTTTCAGGGGAAAGTGGAAGCGAGATAAGCAGCTGATGTTTATGAGTGTGAAGCCTTTTGGGTGCTGCGAACCCGCTCAAAACGTTCTCAGCGTCACATGCACGCCCATAAAGAAAATAAGGGATCACGTCTGCATTTTTCTGCCCATTATTAATTACCGTATTTCATGATTTGTCCAATAAAACGTACGTGAATTTGTATTTGCCGCTGCTGTTTGCTGTTAATGCAACATTTCCTCCACCTGGTTCGCATTAAAAGCCTTAAAGTCAGTTCAAAGGAGTTTAAAACATTCACTTCCCTGGAAGGCTTTTTGTTAGGAAACATCTTCAGGAAGTGTCTAGTTTCACAAACATCAGCTTTTTATTTCTTTATAGAATGAAAATAGCAAAATATGTGTTACATGTGTTACCAAACATTTTTCTTGTCTTTATCCTAAAAAAAACCCCCAGTAGTGCACATTATTATTTGAGGATTTGCAAGTTTATGAAGTAGTGAAATTAGAGATGCTAGTGACATCATCGAGTTGGAAGCCTGGACTGCTGACGTTACACAACAGGAGAGCAGTGAACGCACCGTTTTCACTGTTTTCACCAAAACTTCACCAAACAGTATAATGACAGTTTATTTAAATAATAAGCCAAAAACAACTTCAGGCACTCATGCATGTAGGAAACTGTTGATATTTTTCATTTTATAAACTAAACAATTGATGGATTTATTGATTATATAAACAGCAGATTAACCAGTAATGAAAATAATCCTCAGTTGCAGCCTCATGCACATTTCAGCTTCAGGAAAGTAAATGATTGGTGCAGAAAATAAAGAGTTATCGTGTGCTGATAATTATTAATTCATAAGGAGGAGGGGCACTATAATTATAGATCAACAACAAGGTGACTTATCTGTTTCTGATTGGCTCAGAGAGCAGCTACATCAACTTGACCTAGAACTTGACCTTCAGTGATTCCAGGAATCTCTCACCAAATGTCAGGTTTTACTTTTCAAAGACCTTCAAACCTCAACCTCAGGAATCCATCTCATCACCCCCCCCCCCCTCCTCCCTCCCCTCATCAAACCCCCTGCTCCCACATCACAAGCTTCCCACAGTGACCCCTCCCCTTTGTGACCCCTCTTCTTCTTCTTCTACCAGTAGGAAGTAAACCTGGGTAGATGTGTTGTGGGTGTTTTGGGTGGGAGACGTTATGGAGGCGGAGGCTTCAAAGACCGCTATCAGATTTAAAAAAAAAAAAAAAAAAGAGCTTTGTAAGTGTGTGTGCAAGTAAGTGTAGGTGTATGAGCTGCAGAGACAACATGTGTGCATCAGAGTGTTAATGAGTGAATGTGTGACTGTATGATTGTGTGTCACTTCCCTTAGCAGCAGCTGCTTGTGGTCTTTCTTCTTTGAAATGTGAGTGTGTGTGAGAGTCTGTGTGTGCATGTCTTACCGTTCTGCAGGCCCATCCACAGCTGCTTGTGGTCTTTTTTTCTTTGAAATGTGTCGACGTGTGTGTGTGTGTGTGTGTGTGTGTGTGTGTCTTACCGTTCTGCAGGCCCATCCACAGCTGTTTGTGGTCTTTCTTCTGCATGTCGTTGACGACTTGGCTCTTGTGTTTGAGCGCGTCGGCCTCCTTGATGCTGGACATGAAGTGAGCCTCGATCACGGAGTTGGACGAGCAGTGCAGCAGGTCGCTCTCTGGAAAATTCTGACGCACGTTCACAAGAGAAAAAAAAAAAGTATCTTATTAGAAGCTGCTGGGTTTGTCCAATTTCACTGAACACTGAAGTGTTGTGGATCCTGTGCATGCAATTGTCTCCTACCTTAAAGTGCACAGTGATGCTCCAGGGTAAGACGGTGTTGGAGGCATGGAAGTCAAACAGAACTCCTATTGGATAGTGCCTGAACCAGGAAATGCACATAGGAAATAATGTTATTGGTGAAAACCCTGATGGATTGCTATCAACTCAACATCACAGTCAAGACTTCAGTTCTTGTAGGTCTTCAGGAAAGACAGGAAACTGGTGTTATACTCCTATTAATGGCTGGATAATCTTTACACATGTTTTATCAGCCAACTAGAGCCTGACAACCACCTACGACCTCCAAATCAAAAGTTTCTAAATCTAACAAACCTTTTGCAGCAAAGGTCTCAATACAATTATTTGTCATCTTTTTCAAAAAACCATCAAACTGCATTGGTGTCCATGTAATCATTCCTCCTGTTCATACTGGATATTAAAAGATCCTTCATATGTGTTTTTCAATGTCAGTGATAGAGGATAAACAGTCATTTAAAAGTAGACGTGAAGTTTATATGAGTCTTCAGCAGTCTGAGTTAGTTATATCAAGTGGATATCTGACACATTTACAGTCTTTTTAACATCAAATTCCTTCTTTGTGTTTCCCTGTTGAGCTGCAGGTGGAAGTATAGTAACAAAAAGAGGGACTCTGACACTAAAAACACTGTAATGTTGAAAGATATCTACTTGATTTGACTCATTTGGACGCTGAAGCTTCATATTAGCTTCAGATAAACTTTTAAATACATTTTTTGCACAGAAGGAGGACTGTGGATTTTGTCTTCCATCACTTCCATTGTAAGGTCATTATGAAGGGATCTTCTAATGGTCAGTATGAACAGGAGGAATGATTACAGCAAGAAAAACAGGTTTCAGTGTTCATTTGGGTTCCTGACTGTTAAGACAGACTTGAAAAATTGTGAACCTCTCCTTTAAAATGGACTGTTTGTCAAAAAATTAAAAAGGTCTAACATTTACAATGATTTGAAATTTGAAAGGCTTCAGTCAACATTTTCATATCTTTCCCATGATAACAAATTATTGAATGACTATCAACACTGACATCTGTTCATTTCCTCTAATGTGGTTTTACTGGTATAACTACGACTCCGGCCAAACAGCTTCTTTATCTTTAGTTTTGCGAATAGTGACGCCTTGTGGCAGAACTTTGCTACTGCGACTGAGGTCAGACAGGAAACTGGTGGTTAACACCAGCTGAGGCTTCTCTGCTGGCTGTGAATGAATGGACTCACCAGTGACTCAAGTTGCAGGTGGTTTGAATAGACGGTTATGATACTGACTGTGGATGCTATTTGTTCAAGAATGTGAATGTTTGTATTTAAACAGAACAAAAAACAGATTTTAGCAGTTTGGGAAAAGCTTTATGAGGGGAATTTCTACAACAGTAAACTACTAAACTAGATAATGTTTATATCTTACATGATAAGAAGAGATCATGATAAGATCCTGATGTAAAAGTTGCTCTACTGAGATGTTTTTGGCGATCAGTTCATCCACTGATCAGTCTCTCACCATTTGAGCGGCGTCCCTTCGTACTCGAACCACATCTCCTCCACTTCCTCGGCCCTCATCACCTTGAGGAAATGTTTCTTCACCTTGTCGGTGACCAGAGTCAGGTAGCTCACCCTGGGTAACAGCAGCTGGGAGAGAGGAGAGAGAGGAGAGAGAGAGAGAGAGAGAGAGAGAGAGAGAGAGGAAGAGAGCCATTATTAAAACAGTACAGTCTGTTTTTTGTATGCTGCACTGGCACTGCAGCTTTTGTGACATTAACAAATAAGCAGAATGTGTTTTTAGTCTGTGTCTGCGTGCTTTTATGTGCATTCGGATTTAAATCCAAAGCTCTGGGTTATATGAAGGAACAAGGAAAGCATAAAAGGTTAATTGTTCATAAAAACATTGGCATAAATGTCACCTGATCAAAATGAGCAACAGGCACTGGAGCAGGCAGATTGGCTGTTTCTCTTTAGATACTTAATCTGAATTAAACCATGACTTCTCATCAATAAATGTGGAATTATCCTTTACAATCACATATTAAACCAACAGCAAAAAATACAGTCATGCATAGAACTAGAAGAGTTCACTAAATAGAGTGCAGACCTCCACCAGGTGTGTCTGGTCTCAAGTTGTGTTTAAGATGCATAATGTAATTGTATTATAAGTGGGTTCACCTCACTGTATAAACTTAATAAGGTAACAATAAACGGGATAATAAGTCCAAACGTCTCAATTTAAATATTTTGTTATTTATTTAGAGCATTTTGTTGTGACACACCACACAAAATAAAACCTGTCCCTTCCTTCCTCTCCCCTCCCAGACAAAGAAGAGCTCAATCTCACTCAGTTGTCCCTGTCGACTCCCTTACAGTCAATATGGAGGCGAAGCTAACAAAAACAGGGATTGATTCATCTCGTATCGTGTCGTTCCAAACTTTAGTGGATCATAACATATCTGGTGTGGAGTTGATCTGCGGATGTTCAAGATGAGACCAAACTTTTCTATAGATGTCTGTTTTTGAACCACGACAAAGACCAAAACCTGGTCTGTAACAGACTTGTTTTTAGCCTTTTACTGCGGTTCTCTACCGGCTGGTTAAGAGGAATGAGGAGTCAGCAGTCAATGGCGGTTATAAAACGTGTTATAAAGTAGGTTTTTCAACATAAGTGTCATAAATGTGCACAAAAACTATTAGGCTGATGGATCCAGTAGTATGCCAGATTAGCAGCAGACACACACACACACACACACACACACACACACACACGACCAAACACATAAGCTTACATCTGGCGGAGATTAAAAAACAACCGCATAAAAGACAGCTATGTATAAAATCATCTATGAGATGAAAAGACTCGTATTTTACCCGCTGATAGCACCAGCACAGTACTAAACAGATGTACTGCAATATGCTTACATACCTCAAAGTATTTGTGTTTACATGATTTCATTCATTTTGTTGTGTGGAGCAATGATGGGGAGGTTTGCTTTGTCTCGCTACATAAAAAGAGACTACTACTGCAAAATCATTAATATGTGAATTGTGTTCTTTCATTATTAGTGGTGGAGGGCTGCAAGCTGATATGCTTATTAAAAGTGAACAGATTACTGAGCCATTCTTCAACTTGCTTTATCTATCAACAACCTCCACTAGCGTCAGAAACTCGTAGGAGGAAATACAGTTCTTGCGGTGTCCATGTGGTACCTGCATAGCCTCCGTAGCTCTGACGGGTAGTTACATTTTTGAGGTTAACCTCAGCAATGGCGTAGTTACCGCATCTATGTAATTTCACTTCTTTAAATCAAGCAAGTCTAAACTCCTCTTCATACTGGATATTAAAAGATCTCCTTCAAATGTGCTTTCAATGTAAGTGACGGAGGCCAAAACCCACAGTGTGTCCACACAGTCATTTAAAAGTTGAAGCTTATATGAGTCTTCAGCAGTCTGAGTTAGTCATATCAAGTGGATATCTGACACATTTACAGTCTTTACAGCATCAAATTCCCTCTTTGTGTTTCCCTGTTGAGCTGCAGTGGAAGTATATTAACAAAAAGAGGGACTTTGGCACTAAAAAGACTGTAATGTTGAAAGATATCTACTTGATTTGACTCATTTGAACGCTGAAGCTTCATATTAGCTTCAGAAAAAACTTTTAAATATGATTACATTGTAAGTGCATTATGAAGGGATCTTCTAATGGTCAGTATGAACAGGAGGAATGCAAATGCAACAGCAAGAAAAACCTGTTTCAGTGTTCACTTGGGCTCCTGACTGTTGTTTTAAGACAGACTTGAAAAACTGCGAACCCGTCCTTTAACTTAGATCTCAAAGTTTGTGGCCATGTTAAGTCAGAGAGTGACAGCACTTACATAGTAGGGCTCGGCCTCTCTCTCAGTAACCTCATCCGGGTTCAGGGTGAAGCAGGTGGGGATCCGGCCGAACCAAACGTCTCTCAACACGTCCTTGTCATCTGCCATACTGCTGCAGCTCCCAGCGGCACATAAAGAACGGCAGCTACAAACACAGATCCTTAAGTCCACAAGCAGAGAGCTTCCTGTTGTCAACAACAGAGCAGAGCAGACTGGTTAGCATTAAGGAGAAACTTTCACCAAATCAAGCAGGCGATGCAGCATAAGCCACCACTTTGACACAAGTAATCCAGCTAACGATAAGCCACATGTGTCTTTATTCATTTTTCAGGGGAGTTATTATTTAGTTATAATCCTGCTAGACTTCCAAACTGTCAAACTACGCAGCTTTAATCCAAAACTGACGTTAGCTTCACGGCTAGGTGAGCTAACTTAGCTAGTGGAAACAAACCTTGGAATAAACAAATATGCTAGCCTCCTGCGTAAAGTTGTTACTGCCCCGCCAACTGAAATGTCGTGTGTATGAGAGAGAGTAAGAGGTGGTGATATAAGAGAAAACCTTACTTTTTGTTGATGTTTAGCAGTCAGCTTGAATGGAAGAAGGGCCGTGTCGGTCGGTGTTGTCATGCCCCTGCTGTCACCGTGAAAACAGCTGAAAAAAAAAACCCATTCACCGCAGAATAGCAACCCCTAGCGACTGCTCTCTTTACTGCAATAACGGCAAAAACACGTTTTACTTCGCTATGTTTTTAGCATTATTGGTACGTATGAAATAAAGACAACGTTATATTTAAATATCACACGTCTTACATGTTTTAAAGAGCATGCAGGTCGTATATTTTCATTGAAAAACCGAGACGTATTTGTAAACCGACTGTGGACGCGTCACCAGCATGCGACGTTGCACGTGTTTCGGTGTAACGAGTGACCGCGTTAACTGGTGACTTCCGGCCCAATGCTTCCTGTGGTTACTCGTAGTTTTGTTTTGTTTTTTAAGATCTTCTTTAATTTAATAATGACAATAATAATAATAATAATACATTTAATTTTTATCGCACTTTTCATTCATAGTGAAACTCAAAGTGCTACAGTATTAATAATATAGAACACAATATATTACATTTTAACAAAACTACACGTACAGTTCCAGTCAGAGAATACACAATAAGTGATAATAAGTATTATCAGCTTGATGTAGTTAAAGTATTGCAGTAAAAGTAGTGTTTTGGTCCCTCTGACTGACATATTATTACTGAAGCATCAGTGTGTAAGCAGCATGTTACTGTTGTAGCTGCTGTTAGTTTGAACCACTTTATATACAGTTAGCTAGTTTTGTCCAGTGGTTCCCAACCTAGGGGTCTGGACCCTCCAAAGGGTCACCACATAAGTCTGAGGGGTCGTGAGATGATTAATGGGAGAGGAAAGAAGAAAAAACAAAGTTCTGATACACAAATCTGTTTTCAGTTTTCAAACTTTTTCTCTAATCTTTGATTTTTGCTGAAATATTGGATCATTTAAACATTTATTGAAATGAAAGCATGTGAGAAGTTTAGAGGGAAAAATCACTATTTGGTGGAGCTGTTAACAACTCATAGACATGTGAAATGTGACCCCGACTACACACTGCTTTATGTAAGGCCTCACATTCTAAAAAGGTTGGAAACCACTGGTTTCATCTTTAACAATGTGTTGTATTTTAAAAGCTTGTTATATTATCCATTGTGTCAAATCTTCATCTGAAAAGTAACTAAAGCTGTCAAATAAATGTAGTGGAGTAGAAAGTACAATATTTCCCTCTGAAATGCAGTGGAGTGGAAGTATAAAGTAGCATCAAATGGAAATAGTCAAGTAAAGTACAAGTACCTCAAAAATATACTTAAGTACAGCACTTGAGTAAATGTACTTAGTTACTTTCCACCATTGTTATAACTGCACTGCCAATTTATAGGCTGTTTTGTTTCCTACATTATTAAAAAAAAGTTACGAGAGGTGAATGCCTCTTAATGAGCACAATAAAGTATATATTTGAAATGAATTAAAGTCAAATTAAAGGCTTTCACGAGGACACCTACGAACATCTGTTCGTGTTTTCCGTCACTACGAGCAACAACGGACGCACCCGGCTGAGAGTCACCAGTGAACACGGTCACTCGTTTAACCGAAACACCGGGCTGTTTGGGTTCCGTTGTGTCCATAGGTAGCTTCAAGAATGGATAAAAAACTGGAGACTGATAACCTGGAAATGCGTCTACAGGCGCTGGAGAGTCGTATATACGGCGAGAGAAGAAACAAAAGTGGAAAACCCGTCAAGGTTTGTCCAGAATAATGTCTGTCGTGACGTATGGGGCGAGTCAAGGAGCTAGCTTGCTGTTAGCCTGGCAGAGCTAACGATAGCGCTGTCACTGGTAATGAGTGAACGCCCTATTGTTAATTTTATACACATTAGCTGTGCTTGAAGTATTCAGAATAAGTTAAGTAGAAATTGTGACAGCTACTCACCCTACTGTTGGCATAAATACAACGTTACTGTTTTAGACGTAAGAATGCGTTTTCCTACTTTTTCAGTACAAATACCGACATAATGATCAACTATATGCACGTCCGTATCGTTATTGTGCTGCTATTTGAGCTGGGCAGGGCTGCAACTAACCATTGTTTACGTTATCGATTAAAGGTCAGGTTCACATTTCTCAAGCCTGTCTTAAAACAACAGTCAGGTGCACCAATGAACATTTAAACATGTTTTTCTTGCCATAATCATCCTTCCTGTTCATACTGACCATTAGAAGTGATGGAAGACAAAATCCACAGTTCTCCTTTTATGCATTTTATGTATATAAAAGTGTTTCTGAAGCTAATATGAAGCTTCAGCCGTCCAAATGAGGCAAATCAAGTAGATATCTTTCAACGTCACAGTACTTTTTAGTGCCAAAGTCCCTCTTTTTGTTACTATACTTCCACCACAGCTCAACAGGGAAACACAAAGAGGGAATTTGACGCTAAAAAGACTGTAAATGTGTCAGATATCCACTTGATATGACTACCTCAGACTGCTGAAGCCTCATATAAGCTTCACATCAACTTTTAAATGGATTTTGGCCCCCATCACTTTAATTAAAAGCACATTTGAATGATCTTTTAAGAGCCAGTATGAACAGGAGGAATGATTACAGCGAGGAAAACCTCTCTCAGAGTTCATATGGACACCTGGATGTCTATTATTTTGGCGATTAATCAAATGGTTTGGTCCATAGAAAAATGTCAGAAAATGGTGAAAAATGCTGATAACTGTTCCCCAAACCCCTCAGATGTCTCCTTTGTCCCGACCATCAGTCCACAACTCAAAGATATTCAGTTTACCATCATGGAAACCAGAAAATATTTACATTTGAGAAACTGGAACCAGAGATTTTGGACATTGTGTACTCCCTACAAATGATAATTTATCAAAATGTTGGTCATTCATTTAATAGCTGGCAACTAATTGATTAATTGACTAATCATTGCAGCTCTATATCTGGTGGAGCTTTCATATTAGTTGTATGAGTTATTTAACGGGAAAATTGGACATCAGCTGTTCCAGTTTCTTAAATGGGACGATATGCTGTTGTAAATTCCATAATTTTAGATTTGATTTATTGATCAGACTAAACAAGCAAATTAACGACGGGGCCTTGGGTTCGGTGAACTTGAAATGGATTTTTTTTATAGATTAAAGGGGTACATGAATAATGCAAAAACACAAGATACGTGATGTGGCCTCTGTTGAAGAAAAAAAAATGATATGATGATGAGATATGACGACCAAGCAGAGAGACGCACTCATTAAAAGTAAAAGCTCAGATGATGTTCACTGTGATTTATTACCTGTTTCAAGCAAGTTTGAAATCTCTGAGGATTGAGTGTAATACTGCATTGAGATGAAACCAAGTCACTGCTTTCCAGGATTTTTGGAAAACACATTTATAATAATAATCATAATCTTTATTTATAGAGAACTTTTCAAAATCCATGTTGCAAAGTTCTTTACAAAGGCACCAAAAAAATAATAAAACCAATTCAGTGTACGATAACACAAGAGGAAATTTAAAAGAAATAAAAGACAGCTCAAAGAAAATACAAACTCTAGTTAAATCAGGAAAGACTCTCTGATAAAAATATGTTTTTAGGAAGAAACTTAGAAGAAATCACTAACTCAGCCAACCTTATTTTCTTGGGCAGGTCGTTCCAGAGCCTCTGATTATCAATCAGAATCTCTGGCATATGATTTTAAAAAGTGTGGTCCTTTTGAGCCTCAGAGTGGGATGTTTCATCAGAGCATCATATGATGTGAAAAACACTGAACATACAAAAGAGGCATTGAAGTAGACTTGTTTCCTGTTTTGTTTTTTGTTTTTCTTCAGGGGAGAAAGTGCCACAATATGTTAACTCAAGTAGTGTTTTACATTTATAATTGTTGTGTTTAAATTGAGTTTAAATTACAAGTATTAATGTATTGTTAACTTGGGGGGAAAAAAAGATGTTAATTCTCAATATATTCACAGAGAGACCTAAAATGTAGATGCTACAAGTATGCATAAGCAAATGTGTGCATAAGCATCGTCTGCAGCTCTTCATCGGACATCTCACTGTGGCAGTTTCTCCTCCTAGAATTATCTCTAACTGATTCATTTAAAAAAAAAATAGCTCAAATATCCACGGCTCTTGTTGTGTAGACCTGTTTATTTTGTGTAGACCTGTTTTTAGGACAGCTAAGGGAGCTCCGCAAATTCGGTTATAAATTTAATTTCCTAGAAATTCTTCACAATAAAAGTTATTGTGTCATTTAAAAGCTCTTAATACAAAGCAGCAAAATCAACAAATGTTGGGTTTTCATCAGCAGTAACTTAACACGATACAGCTGAAACCGATCGGAAGACAGTAAAATAAAGCAGCTGTTGAAAAGGAAAAACAGGAGAGAAACTAAACTTTAAAAAACCCAGAGATTCAGTTAGAAGCCACAAAAGTATTGAGCTGAACACAGAAAACAGCTTTCTCTCTGGTCTCCAACACAGACACACACATTGAGTCTGCAACGTACCGCTTGTTTGAGGGGGAGGAAGTGGGGGTCGTCACAGGTTGGCTGCGGTCGGCCCTGCCAGCGAGCAGGACCCCAGCTGTGAGGCTGTAATGGAGACGCGTTTTATCACGGCTCGGCACGGCTCAAGCAGACCAACCTGGGCTAGTGGAAAAACCCTTTAAGATGATCTTAGTGCCATTTTAACACTAGGGAGTAAGATCATCCCACTTTGACAGACTCATCATGTATCCTCATGTTCCTTTGACGGCGATGACCTCTGCAGTCCTCAAGGGGGCGACACAGGGCAAATCAGAGCAGAAAGTGCACAAGACTACTTCACTGTGTCGCCACCTACTGTAGCACCCTGCTACACTTGAACTTGAGCTTTTGTGTTTGTGTACTATGTTAGGAATAGTACCACATATTACACAAAAAGGTGTAATGAAATCAGCTCTAATGACTCTTGTGTACCTTCTGTCCTGCAGTGTGCAGAGTCTTTGACCAGGATTCAGGCGGGTCTGACCAACACGGCCAACAAGAGAGAACGAGTCAAGATTTTGCACAAGAAGAGTGAGTGACAGGCTGGGTTGGTTCAGCTTTGACAGCCTGGATTAAAAGATTATCATAACTTTATTCATTTATGTATTTATTTTTCATGTTACTCAGAAAGGATCCTACTTCACATTTATAGTTATCCATGCACGTGTTGTGTATTGTTTTCCATGGAGCTGCTCTAATATCTACAATAATGAAATATTGTCACTCAATGAGCTCACTGAACATTAAAAACGCTGATATAAAATGGCAAAAGTGCAGCAAAGTGAAGTGAAAAGGTCTAAAATTCAAAATGTCACAACAGTGTTTGCAGGAGTTATTCTGTAGTCAGAGTTCAGACCGTGTTTGGTGAGTCTTTGATCATATTTATTGATGCTGTGGTGCAGTTGAGGACCTGCTGAAGTACCTGGACCCGCAGTTCACCGAACACATCACTGTACCTGACACCATGAAGCTGGAGTTCATCCTCGCTGGTAAGAACCAGGAGGACTCTGGGATAGATAAATCAAATAAAAAATAACAACTGCACTCAAATTTATCTTGGATATTGTTTGCTTTTATTATTTATTTACTGCCTATGAAGCCAAATTGTATTTCTCATTATAGCCTAACATTTGTTGTTTGCAATGTTTTTAGTCTATAATATTAGTATAAGTCATCACAAAAACAAGGAGACTAAAAGAGAAACTCACATCGGATACAGTGCTGACTTTGATGCTGTTGCTGTGTGTTTGTGTGCACAGAGGAGGACTTCCTGCTCTCCCAGGCTGCTTTACTGGAGCAGGTCAGCAACCTGCAGCCGCTGCTGGACAGCTCGTACATCAGAGGTGAGTTTCACCTGGTAGGACATCATGCATATCAAGAACAAATCAACAGCTACTCTGTGATTTTACACCTTGACAGCAAGAGTATGTGAGCGCTCGTGTTCACTGTCGTTCGCCTGTTTGGTAACCAAGTGTCTCAAAATAATGAATTAAAGAATAAAGAAGAGATTTGGCTAAAATTTGTTGGACAAGTCAGCTTGTTTGTTTTTTTTCAAGTTACATCAATTAAGTGGTGTCATTTTCTGCAAGGTGTGCTGCTAAAGAGTGTATTCATGTGTAGTTTTGTAGGAAATTTAAACCTGGAAGCTGAAAAGTAAAGTTTAGAATTCAGTCATGCAGCGCTGGCAAAGGTTTGAGATCTACGGAGTGAAAACTGTATCTGCCTGGTTAAATTTGACGTGTTAGTTCATCTAAGGAATATCTTGATATTACTTTTCTGTGTATCTGTGTATCTCCAATTCACACGCGTGTCCTGCCTGCTCGCTGTAGTCCCTGCTCTGCTTCTAGTGCATCTGACCATATTTCAGATCTCGGTTATTTATACATGATCAAATTATTAGGGCTGTAGTTTCTCTTTTTCTCTCGTCTTTTTTAAAGTGAGTCAGGAAGCCGACAGCACAATCTACTTTACTTTTAACATTATCAAACAAAGAGAAATGTCCTCCCCTCGTCCTCGTCTGATCAGTCTGATCTCTGGCTGTGATTGGCCACCAAAGATGAGAGAAAAAGAGAGAGAGAGCAGCTGTGGTCGAGCGAGCTAGAGAGTGAATGAAGAGAGGGAGAGCTGGTAGTGAGAAAGCCGGTGAATCAGATCAATAAACCGCTATTTTCTGATTGTTTCACAGCAGTTACGTTCTAAAGTACAAATAAACACACCCACAACCCCCCCCCCCCCCCCCCACACACACACACCTCCCCGCTCGACCCTGCGGCTGAACGCCACACCGCCTGATTTGGTCTGAATACGGCCTTAGACCCAGCAGTCTCCAGTAGGTTCACGGGCGAGTTCAAAGTTGTAAAAACAACGGGGGTGTTTTGAATACGTTTTCACAGGTAATTTGTTAGTCTGTCCCTCCCGCCACAGGAAATAATGGATTAATCCTGGAAAGCCATTGATGTAGCACTTTGCTCCTTATGAAAGTAACACGGCGATTATTCGACCAATGAGAATTTAGTCGGACCAGAAGCATATCGACCAACTAGTCGACCAGCAGACTACAGCCCTACAAATTATTAGTTGTAAACTTTGAGGCAGCATTTTGTCATTGGGAGGAAAATTAATGTAACTTATGCGTTTATTTGAATTTCCATCCTTTTTATTCGGCGATGTCGTGTTTTTCAGCGGTGAACGGAGAGGAAACGCTACAGTATTGTATGTTTACCCCATCAACCACTGTGTTAACGGTGTTTCTGTTGTTCACAGGCGTACCCGAGCATGCTACCAAGCTGCAGCGTCTGTCACAGATTCACATCAAAGAGCAGGTAACCTCCTCTCCTTCTCGCTCTCCATCTGCCTCTTTATGTCTCTCTCTCATTAGGTTTTTATCTGTCGACTCCTCTCCTCCATGTTTGTCTGTGTTACAGGACCAAACTGAGGCTCAGTCCCAGGAAGTGAAGAAACTTTTTGAGGAATACAACAAAATGGTAACTTTACCTTTTTTATATTTTTGTGAAATAAAATTTTCCTTACAAACTATTTACATGTCATATGAATACTACATGTCATGTAATTAAAAACCTTCTTGTTGTGCTGTATTTTCTTGGGGATTAAAAAGACAGAATAATAACATATAAATACAGTAATAATTAAATTTGCAGCTAACTTGTCTGACTTTCTTCTCTTCTAAATCTAATGTTGACCTCTAATTGGCAGATGTTCCTGCTGTCCAAGCAGTTCACCCACTGGGACGAGACCCTGAGGAAGCTAGAGGAGGCCAAGGGTATCCGGCCTGTGGAGTAGTGACTGTCAACACTAACACACTTCTGATGAGGAGGAGGAGGATGATGATGATGATTAAGACTGCACTGTGGTGGGAGCTTTAGATCAGACAAGTGTTCCTTATGTAGCTTGTTCGCTGTACAGAAGTCAGTTTCTAAAAAGACATATTGAGTCATATTGAGTACAACAAAACTGAGATAAAGGGGGTCACAAAATCTCACTGTTTTATTTTTAACTGCTAATCGTTTTGTCACCAGGATTTAATTGAATCGGTTGATATTAGCTTGATATATTAATTGCCTCATTCCATGATGTTATTAACTTGTCAAGCAGATTTTATCTCTCCGCTGGTAATGGTTGTCAGTGAAATATCTGGGTTTCAATATGAGCTCAGATGTCCTGTATTGTCTGTATTAATAACAACTTATTTTGTCTCTCAAGAGTTCAAAGCCTTGTTGTAGCTAAAGACTGATGTGTCTCCTATCTGATAGTGGTGTTTCCCAAACAGTTATATTATACCATTCATAAAAAAACCCAGTCATACAGTAAAACTGGAATGTAAGGACTGGTGGAAATAATGTACAGGAGCTCGCCCTCATGTGACTCTTCATCAGCCGTCTGGAGGAACTCGCTCCCATCACGTGTCATGTGGTTCAGACAGCTCCGAGATGCTGTTGTTATTTATTTTTCAGACTGTAGAGCTTTTTATGCCCGTTTATTGACTTTACTTGTAATGCATTCCATCACTGCTTCCCTACTGCAAGCCAGTCACAAGACTTGTTATCCCGTTTTCCCTCATACACACACACACACACACACACACACACACACACACACACACACACACACACACACACACACACACATATACTCTTCAAGGCTTTAGTTATGTCCCTCTGGATGCCTCCTCACAAGATGAGTTGCATAAACTTAAATTAGCTTCATTATCGTACAGCATCACTGCAGTTGATACAATAAATATTACTTTTCTTGAACTATTCCAGTGTGTGATGTCTATTCTGTGTAGTATCTACAAACTGTTTAAAACTACAGACAGATTCAGGAATCTCTGTGTCTGTTAATCCAGAGTGTCCAAACAGTTTCCAACAGGTTATGGGTTCAGTTTCCACTCTCACCGAGTGTCTTCGTGTGGACACTGATGCTCCAAATGCTCACTTACTTCTCACTGAATGTCACATTGAATGTCAAAGCACCGGAGAACTGACTGAGAATGTTTTAATTTATGGTTAGAGGAAAAAGAGCGCTTGTGAGTGAAGCTAAATATGCATAAAGGAATAGTTTGACATTTTGGGAAGTAAGTTATTTGATTTGTTGATTTTAATAATGATGCTAGTCATTGCACTATTATGAATATAATGACTATGGCCAGTGCAATATTGATCAATCATATTTATGTGATTCATGTTCTCTTAATTTACACAGGAGTCAACATTTTATTTTGCTGTTAATATTCTTTTTAGGCCCTATTGTATTTTGTGTATTTGTTTGTTTCTTCTTTCTTTCTTATTCCGCCACTTCAGACCTAAGTTTGACCCCCTAAACATGCTCAAAAACTCACCAAATTGGCACACACATCAAGTCTGGTGAAATATTTGATAAAATGTAAAAATTAACCCCCAAAGTGCCAAAATGTGCTCTCTAGCAGCACCTATGTAACTAAAATGGCTGCCACGGCCCGTAGGAATGTTGTAGAGAGATCAAGCCAAAACAGAATTATTCGTCTCATCAAGAGCTACAAATCATATGCTGACACCCCTGACCTAAATCCAACAGGAAGTCCACAATTAGCCTTTCAAAATAAGACTTTTCCTCAATTTTGGCTCCTGAACAAACGCCATCTCCTCCGAGGGCGTTAATGGTATTGGCTTCAAACTTTAATAGATGACTTATGACACTGTGCTGAAAAAAAAGTTGTTAAAAACTTTGTAATAACTCCAACGGTTTGGACTTAATAAGCCCTGAAAGTTGCAGTGCCACATCACATCAAACGTACCCCTTACAATGTAAAACAATGGGGGAGGCATGGACTTTGTGTCAAATAGAGGCTTCTGACGTCTAAACTATAAGTATGACCACTTTCAAATCTGTATCAATGGATTCACCACGAAATTTCCTACTAAAAAAATATGATTTTTAATGTAAGATTTGGCCAAAGTCATGGGATTTATGAGGAGATTTCACAAGAAGAGTACTCTGAAATTCTCCTCTCCAACTGAGAGGTAGAGAGAGAGAATAGGAGGGGGGGGGCGGGGGGGGCGTTGAATGCAGCTCATTTTTAGTAGGATACAGCTGAAAGGTCTATATACATACAGTGCATTATATACAAACTTTGTATGAAGTTTGGTGTTATTATCATTTATTTTACAATAATTTATAATAATAATAAAACAATAAGTTTTATATGTATAATTCAGTAGTGGGGAAGACCTATGAGGGGAAGGGAAAAATGGAGTGAGGGTGACAGTTTATTGATAAAATGCTGTAGAAAAATAAAATCAAAACTAAAATTTGTAGCTCTGTACTGCAGTTTTTCCTTTCTTAGGGCCTGAGAACCTAGCGGTTCGCTCACACTCTCCATTCAAATATATATATGAGTATTTTTCTGTGTCCAGCTGCAGTTACTTATTGTCTCTACACACCTGATAGTACACATGTCAATCAAACTTTCACCAGGTCATGTGGGTTAAAAGTCTTTACTTTTCTAAAAAATAGACTTGATGAAAATTAGGAAATTAATTTGTTTTACACACTAACTCATCAAGAGTTTTCAATTTACTCATTGAAATTCAAGTGAATGGGCCCAAAACTTGCATAATTTTGATGATACAGGTGTGAGCAAGACAGACATGTCTCACCCTGCAGAAAATTCTCATCCTCACACCGTTCAGTTTCGCAATGACAGAGGAAGTTGCTATAACTCTATTGTAAATGCTCCAGTCTGCACCAAACTTTACATGTTTGATAAGTTTGATTTTTAAGACTCAAAAATCATTGATTACACATCTGAGACATCACTGCCGACGATGGTTTGCAGTCCATGTGATGAATTAATGATATCAATGTCTTGGTCGTGCGTAATTACAGCTGTTCTGCTGTTGGAGAACCTCGTCGGTGCAACACAATCTGTGAAACTGCACTTCTTCTTTCCCGTTTGTTTCACTGACAGGTGTACAGACTGGTGGAGCAGGCAGCGTATTGATATGAAAACAGCGGGTGAAGGGCGTGTCTTCATCCTTTTATGGCAAATTGTGGGAATGGAAATGAGGCTCGTGCACGTGAGCCCAGATCCTCAATGACTGAGATTTATAAAAAACAAACACATGTGTACCCACGGCTTTATAAATATGATGAAAAGAATGTGTGTTCATATTTTTGTCTTTGTACACAGTTTTAAGTCATGAATCTACGGAGTTTTATGCATCTGGCCCCTGTCTGGTTGATGGTAAAGTCCATTATTACTTTATGTGTGCTGAACTTGCCCGCCAGGCTTAAAATGATATTATGGTTCTTTGAGTGATTTTGAGCCAATTGTGGTTCAGTATAGAACTTATAAGTGTGATGTGGAAACTTCCAGTAAGCCTCCAGAACACTGAGGATGGACGGAGGCAACTTGTATCCAGCAGTTAAACTTTTGAAATGAACAATATTTTTATATCATATATTATTTATATGTCTTAAAACATGACTGGAGGGAATCTTTAACATTAAAACTTGGCAAGTTAAAGTAGCGGTGCCATTCTTCATTAAAAACCCTACCGCCCTACTGGTGAAGACGCATGATACATAACTGCAATGTCAGCAGGTCGATTTCGGCATGCTGGACCTTTGTTGCATGTTGTTCACCTTGTTTCCTGTCATCTCTTTAATCCATGTCTAGTGTTGTATAGGCCTATGGATCAGCGCTGAATTAATTTAATTCTTATTATGGTTGTAGGGGAGCGATCGGTGAACAGGAAGTGTGTGAGTACAAAGGTAGCCTACTTAAACATCACCTCCACATATGTTTAAAGACATGCTTTGACTAATAATTTGTGTCTCATGTGCTTCTTTTTCCCCCACAAAATAAACATTTAATTATTTCAACTAAAAATTCAGTATCTATGAATGTGTAAAAGCTTCAAGTTTCCACGTCACACTTGTGTAAGCTGCATATTGGACTATAATTGGCTCCAAAATTGTCAAAAATCATCGTCATAAGTAGCAACACTCAGATTTTCAGTGGCAGGCAGGCAGATAAATGTAAAAACAGCTTTCAAGTGTCAAATTCTGTACATTATTCTGCACAGTGAAGCTCAAATATCCAACTGAGGATGAGAGGAAAAACATTTTTGACTGGTTGGTACTTTAAGTAATATGAATACATTTACTGGATATTACAGAGAAACAATTTGACCAAAATTGGACTTGATAAAAATGAAAATCTGAAGGATTCAAATTTAAAGAGCTGTTTTTACAGGCATCACACTGTAGTCTATATTTATTTAATGTTTGCAGTATATTTCCTTGTGTTCAAAATCTAAAACCCTCCTCTGTATGAACAGCAAAGTACAGTCTAACTGTTATCATCACTGCTTCAATGCACAAAGCAATAAGTTGTTTCTCATTTCTGATCCCACAGATGGAAAAGGGGGAATACTCAGCAGCATCCCTGTCTCCCAGAAATTATTCTTGACATTAACAAAGACAACACAAGGCAGTCAGTTCTTGCTCAGTGTTTTATTACAAGTAAGACCCTGTCACTTGAGGAAAGGGAAGAATAGCAGAACAAGACAGGCTGATAGGCTTGGTTGGCCCTTCTAGCCATTATAGGGCTCGCAGCCTGGCTGACGGCGGTTTAACATCTCCTCCACCTGCTTGTTTAATTTGATGCATTCTTTAGGCTTGTTCCACCAACAAACAGCAACAGCAACTGTTCCTTTCTGAGGACAAAACAAATTATGTGCAAGTTAAATCTGGTCTCAGTTACGGGAACAGAAAACCTCACATTGTTTATTGCTTCCAGTAAATAGGGTCATGTGCAAATGTGTTTTCATCTTCATTAGTATTTTCAATAACTTAAAAAATATATATAATTATCATCATAATAATATGTTCCATATTTACTTTTGATGACCTTTGCTTATTTCATTTTTGTTGTACACGTTTATTGATATAGAGAGGTTTGATAATGTACACACAGAATATTCACAGGCTTAATTATTTTGATTTTTTGTTATAATCTGCTAAACTAGACGGGCAAAGGTTTGTAAAGATTTACATCTTCAGTAGAGACCAGCAGGCAATGGAGAGCCACAGACAAGGTAGAGAATTCAGAAAGTATTGAGATTGGGATTTGCTAACAATAAAAAAAGTATAGAATTGCACCAACTTTGAGAATATAAAAGCAATTAATTGCACAATGTGAATGAACAATGTGTTGTCCTGAATAGACCAGAGAGTAACATAGTGATGGAAGACTGTTGAAGAAGCCACATACCTGTTTTGTAACTTTGTATCCATAGCGCACAGCGGTAGCAAGATGTTCACAGTTGTTGAAACCAACCCTATATGTTTTACAATTTTCCGCTTCCTTCATCGCCTTAATACGAGCAGATATCTCGTCATCAGATCCTTTTTTTATTATTTTACCTGAAAAGGTTTTCGCTTCGTCTAAGTAATTTTCTACGTGTGGTTCACCGATCTCATTTTTGAGCACACCGAACACACAGTCAGGATTAGGAGCGTTGTCGTCCAAACCTGCAGTGATAGTAAGAAAACACTTTTAGAAAACACTGTATATAAAAGTGATTTTAAAAGCCTGGAGGGAAGGAAGGGTTTCAGTATCAGCCTTTATGATTTCCAGCAGTCAAAGCAGAAATTGACAAAGGAATTTATATTCTTTTTCACTTTTGCAGTTATCCCCCTGCTTCCAGTCTTTGTGCTAAACCAGGCTAAACATGTCTGGGATCATTCTCTGTACTGGACACACAGACATGAAACTGATCTTGTTATCTGAAGTTTGTTCACAACTGTATATTTGAAGGATTACGATTGTTTCACTACAACATGTTATGAGACTTCACAGTGTTCAAGAAGCTGGTTTTACTGTTGTTCTCACTGAGTGTAATAATGTCTGTTAGAGCTGAAATGATTAAGTCAATTAATTGATTACTCAATTAGCAACTATGTGGTCTATTCATCATTTTAGTAATTTTTCAAGCAAAAAAGTCAAATATTTACTGGCCACAACTTCTCAAATGTGAGTATTTGATGTTTTTCTTTGTCATACATGATAGTAAACTAAATGTCTTTGGAGTTTGAACTGTTGGTAAAATAAGCGATCATCTTTGGCTCTGGGAAATTATAATAGACATTTTATAGACAAAACAATTAATCAATTAAGAAAATATTATAAATATTCTAATAGAAGAAAATAATTGCACATACCTATACGGTGAAAAATATCCTGTTCAGCTGTTTTGCCCTTAAATTCTTTGTTACCCACATAAACAGCAAAATGCTTGAAGGTCAAGGCCGTTTTTTTATATTTCCTCTTAAATGAAATTATATCTCCAAATTCGTACTGTAAAGAAATCAGATTTGCATTTTACCAACTTTACATTAATAGCAAAACATCACAACACAACAAAAAGTCTTTGATTTTGACCATTTTATTTTAATCTTGAGTCCTTCAACTTTAAGGAAGTGTAATACTAAATCGCTGGAGTATTTTATTTAGTTAAAATGCCAAACATTTCCTATTTGCAGCTTCTGAAATGTGAGGTTTTGCTGTTTTTTTCTCAGTGTCGTATAATTGAGAATTGAGGCTCTTTTTTTGATTGTTGCTCAGACAAAATAAGCAAAAAACATCAACCTGGACTGGTAACTTGATATAGGAATTATTTTTTGACATTTTATGAATTAGGTGGTTAAAAACAAATGAATCATTCATTTACTAGAATAATCTTCACAGCTTTAGTTTTAGGACGACACATTTTATGGAGTGTAACAGTTTTCTGCTTTTCAGACAAAGCAGATTTTCTAGCCAAAAGAAACTTTGTGGATATCTTAAAACTAAACCTTACTTCAGTAGTCTTAAAATACCAAAAATGTGTTAGGAGTAGAATAAACAATAAATACATGAAAGTAACTCACCCCATTAATCCCTATTATTATGATCGCCAGCTGAAGCATCACAGCAACCAAGATCAGGTTCCTCATTTTTACAGCAGTGGAAAAGTGACCTGA
Source organism: Thunnus maccoyii (assembly GCF_910596095.1). NCBI lineage: Eukaryota > Metazoa > Chordata > Actinopteri > Scombriformes > Scombridae > Thunnus > Thunnus maccoyii. Next base: position 4,213,899 of record NC_056542.1, on the reverse strand, counting down.
TGAACAGATGAGGAAATATGACAATTAACCATGTTAAACCAAATTCTCAAGGCATCCTGAATTTTTCATGGCAGAGTCCACTCATGGGACTGTTTGATGAAAGACAGAAAGTAGATAAAATAGAAACAGGAAAAATAAAACAGGAATTAATCACTGAACAGATAAAATCATGACTTACCGCTAAGGTGTTCAGGAGATGGTTGGCAGTAAAATCAAGCTACTCGGCACCCTAAAACTACACATACAAAAAAAATTGTCAGTGCAGTGTCACCCAAAAGTGTAATTTCCTCGTGCAAAACCAACAATTAAAAATTGTTTTATTAACAGCTCACAGTTAGAATTCAGAGCATTGAAAATACCTGCCAAGCTTTACCTGCAATATGTTATAGCCATACAATAACCTCTCAAAGGAATTGTACAGCATAAGAGGTCTTACCTTCTCAGAGAGACAGTGGAAGCCTGTTGGGTCAGAGGAAGGCACCTTTTTATATACAATTCCAACAATACACCTGATAATACTGAGACTTCGTCCATCCCATTTCTGTTATAACTGTATCACAGATTAATTTGAATACTTCAGCAGCCAGAGGATAACAGTATCTTGAGCAAACATTGTTTTAGTGCTAAAACCCGTTTACCGCTCATGCAATTCCACATATTCCCCACATGGAGTCGTCCAGTATAACCACAGTCTCCTACTGGTCACCATTGTCAGTCTCCACTGGTGCAGGTTCTTTGCCAAATGGCACCTTGGTGGTCCCCCGTATTCTCCCAGCTACATAACATATACAGCAGAAATTACATGATGTGCTAACAAACAATGAAAAACAACCACATTGCCATTGTGTTTGTCAGTATTTTGTATTAACACTGAATCACTTTTTATCACAAATTATTACCACATTTTGCAGCTCTGCAGACCTTTTTAGCCTGTAGTTTTGGTTTTCAGCTCATTGAAGTTGGTGAAGGAACTTCTAGGAGCTGAAGAGTGAAATATTTTTCTCAGGAGTTGGTGGAGACCAAAACTTAAAGGAGAGTAAATATTAGACTTACATTCATTAGGTGGACAAAGACATGAGTCCAATGGGATGAAAACATTACTCTGTCTGCAGGATGTGTAAATAGGTAACTGTTTGCTAACATGTTAGTCCTAAGAACTCGAAAAAGTTGATAATACCTCAGGACTGAGTGAGTCAGCCTGTTTTAGAGTTCCGCAATTTTTCATAAAAAATTTAAAAAACCACACCAGGTTTAAAGCATTTTGTGAGTTGCTTGTGTACTTATGTGCACCTGGTTCATCTTGCTTTTTTGGAAGAGTGCTTTGAACATCTTACATGGAATAAAGTTCAATAAACAGCAGCTTTTCTTTCCTGTCCAATAAGACGACCACTGAGTGCACTTTTTGTCACAACAAGGAGAGACCTGGAGATATAAAAACACTGAGCTTGGAACATTTCACGGACCTTTTAGACCTTTTAATTTGCTTTTAGATTTTGATTCTTATGTCCTGCAAGAATTACAAACAGAAAGGAGCAGAACTCTTTTATTTGGGTTTTAGTGTCCAAATGTAACAGGGTTCCTCAGGCAGGCTGCTAAAAGACAATATCATGATGAAGTTTACTTTATGGCTGACGAAAAGACACACGTATTTTTCAAAGGTCCAGTATGAGCGATAAAAACATTTAAATATTTCCACTTTAAATGTATTCCAAGAGTCATTGTAAAAAACTGAAAGGACAAATGTACCTTCCAGCGGCTCATTTGAATAAGTATATTGACTCACTGCTCAGATAAAGTTCCAGCTAAATCTTGCTTGTAGTATCAAAGGAGAACACTACAGGACATGAGAAACACTATAAACAATATCTGTGCGTGAAAGCGTTTCATTGAGTGAAAGAAAGAGAGATGTTCTTTTAAATAAAGTGAAATGGAACAATATTCTCACAGTCTTGCAAACATAATGTCTTGAAAGGACAGAAAGAGTAAAGAATAGACATGTGAGCCTCATTTTAGACATTACGCCCTAAAAATATGGAATACTCTGCCTTTAGATATTAGACTTACTTGCTCAGTGGAGTTTTAAACAACAACTCAAAACTTATCATTTTAATATAGCCTTTAAAGAGCAGTTGTCTGTTTAATGTTTCATGATTTTTCTCATTTAAATGACTTTTATATGAACCGTCTTCTTTTCTTTCCTAAGAAACTGTGTAAATGCTATTTCCAGAATTCATTCTGCATCACTTAAGTGCTCTTTGCACCTTTATTTTTATCTCCCAATTATGTTTTTTTCACATCTGAGTAGATAAACAATGCACTCTACTAAAGAATGCAGCGTACACAAACTGACACAAACAGACTGACACTGAAACTTCATTCTGCTCATAATACAAGAGAAAGACCAATTAATTTGCATTTTAAATAGGATCCTTATGGCCTGCATCTACCTTCACAATAAGATTAAGGGTTGTTATTGGGTTTAGGGTGGAGTAGGACTACAACAAGAATTTCCCATTCCCCCAAATGTAAAGTTGCCCCTTAGGTACACTAGCTTCCTTCCAGCTCCAAAGGATGCTACTGTACTTTATGGCTCACCCTGATGGAGACAAATATCATTTTTCAAATGTCCGTTATGAAAGATAAAGACATTTGAATTCATTCAGTTTTAAATGCCTTTTGATACGGAGGTCATTAAACTAACAATTGACAAATGTATCCTTCGAAGGACAGTAATAAAAGACAAAGACATCTAGTGTGTGCTAATCTAACTGCCTATTGATATGGAAGTCATTATATTATAATCTATACAGCAGCAGGTAAGAACTAGTGCATGACAGTCAAATGAAGAGTTCATTTCAATAAATACCTTGACACACTGGTCAGATAAAGTTCCTTTCTTTTAGTATTCAAATAAGAATTTATGACATGTTCTTTTGTTCTTTTGATGTGAAGTGAGGTTACCACACGTTCAACTTTTAGTTAAAATCTGCTGCTTTTTTTTTATTTCAAAAAAGTGACGGTGTCTTAAAAAATGTAAAAAAGAGGGCCAAGAAATCAAGACTGAAAATCTAACCTTCGATGACACATCTGTCAGGGAGCTAACAGAGATGTTGCCAACTATCCTCTCTACACACCCAAATAATATGAACACCATTATCCACACTGGGTCCATTGACATTCTACAAAGGAAAACTGCCACTTAAGGAGTTAGTTAAAACTACCAGGCTGAAGCTCAGTCAAATTTCTGAACTATTTAACAGCAATAACCACAGACATCACCACTCAGGTGTCCACCAGAGATATTACAGACCCCATGCTGCTTTATTAAACATACTGGTGATCTTAAACAGGTGTTGGCATGGTCAAACACATCGTAACAGTCACAACCCACCTGGAACCTGTCTCAGTAATCTTAACTTTGTTCAGCCACAACCAGTTTCCTTTCCTGTCACAGAATCCAAACAGTTGAAATGAGCTCTTTTTAATGTAAGTTCATTGGCTAACCAATCCCTCTTGGTTAATGATCTGATAACTGAAGATAATTTGCATTGTATGTTTTTAGTTGAGACATGACTTAACAGCACTACTGGTGTAGCAACACTGATAGAGGCTTTTCCTCTAAACTGTCATTTTTATCAGTCAGTTAGACAGAACAGGAGAGAAGGAGGGATTGCAGCCATTGTCTCGGCACAGTTTGTGTGTAATGACTGACCTGATCTCGCTTGGTATCACTAGATATGACAGATTAATCCTGAATGGAGACCTGAATATTCATATTAATGAAAAAGAATGACTCCAAAGCTGTGGAGCTTGTAAATTTACTAGACAGCCTTGAACTCACCCAACATGTAAATAAAGCCACTCATCAGCATGGTAACACTCCAGACTTAGTAATAACAAAAGGCTGAAGCAAAGTTCTCTAATATTATGAGAACATTTGAGCCATACAGTTATGACTGCTCTTTAAATGACATGGTTGAAAATTTCAACAATACATTGTCATCTGCTTTAAATACTGCTCCACATGGTTAAACAACAACAGTGTTAATGAGATCAAGATAATCTGTCAGGTAGCAAGTGTGAATCAAGGTGTTAGATTTTTGGTGATTTGAAAGTTGCCGTAGGTTGAACAGTTTGCGAGCGTTGATAGATGACTGTCTGCCTTTAATAAAATATGCCTGATCAGGATTTATGAGAAATGGGATGACTCATTCAATGCGAAGGCCTTACTTATAATTGATATTTCTGTGTTGATAAAGAATAATGGATGATAATTAGCTGGATGAGTGGGATCTTTGTTAGGTTTCAAGAGTAGAGCGATCATTGCTGTATTCATGTTTTGGAGATGATTATGAGTTCTGCTATCATTCTTATGAACAATGGGGAACTGGTCGTCCAGAAATGTTTGTAGAACTCAGCAGGGAAGCCATCCAGTCCAGGTGCTTTGTTATTGGGCATGCACTGTGAAATTCTTCAGGGGATATGTGTTCATCTAGAGTATTGACTTGTTCTTGAGTGAGATGTGGTTGGTTTATAGTAGAGAGAGGCTTCCCTGCTGAGTCCTTAATAACTGTAATGGTTACTTTTTCTTTGTTTTGTTTAATTACATTTGCCAGGTATTTACCTGATTTGTTTATGAGATTGTTCAGTTACAGTTTATATTTTCTTCATTTACAATGTACTTTTTGGCCACATAGGTGTTTTCAAATTTTTTCTTCCAATTTGGTTTAAGTCCCAATTCTATATCTTTCTTCTTTTTATAGGATGAGTATGAAATGATCCTGCCCCTTCATACAGCTTTGCCCGTGTCCCAGAGAAGTATTGCAGATGTGTTTGGAGAATCATTTATATCCAGGAAGGAAGTCTTGAAAAACTGTCAACCTGTCTTTTAATTAAATTATAGTTCACATTAACTGCTTTAAATCAAAGTATTTGAAGGAAACACATACTGTAACTCCTTGCCCCAAAATAAAAATTGTGTCTCTTGAAGATGAATTTTGAAACAAATTTGGAAACAAGTGAAATGATCTTACTACACTCTCTTTACAGTTGAAAGGAATAACCTGACATTTACTGCTGCACATGCTGTTACATGCCTGTCTATAAAGAGGCAGAAATGGGAGCCAGGAGGGGAGGAGATAACTTTCAGTACCTGCGTGCAAAAGCATGCAGGTATGCGGACTGATTTGATATAGAAATGTACTTCAGTTGACCATCTTAAACTCATGAACTTCAACTTTCTTGCATTCATCACCTAACTTAAATTTAAAGTTTATATGTTTAATTTGGTGGTTTTGGGGCTAAATATTTGAGGAATTACACATCCTCACTACGAGATCAGTGAATGCCGTCAGAGACAAAGAACAAGCCGTTAAACTGTTGTCAAACATTGTCTATTGAAAAAGATGCTTCGCTCCTTAGCATGAAACTGGAACACTTTGTTGCATTTTGTCTCATTTTGTGTTCATGTTTTTACAATCATAATTTACAATTTACAATTTCATTTAGCAGATGCTTTTATCCAAAGCGACTTACATCTGAGAGCTGATACAACACAAACAAGGATCTGGTCAGGAGAGAACATGAGTAAGTACCGTAAAGCTAAATTTGAATCTGATAAGATGTAGGTGCCAACAGGCGCTGCACAGTGGACGTGCTTAGAGTGCATAGAACGTATAGAAGCAGTTTTTTATTCATTCATAATTATTCATAATTTATTTATTATTTATTTTTTGTATTTTTGTTTTTTCTCTACCTTCAGTCCATCATGTGCAGAGGTGCTCGCCAAAGAGCTTGGTCTTTAGTCTTTTCTTAAAGATTGAGAGGGACTCTGCAGATCGAACAGAGTTGGGTAACTCCTTCCACCACCGGGTATCTACAGAAGAGAAGAGTCTGGCTAGCGACTTCGGACCTTGTTGTGGTGGTGGTGCCAGGCGTCTTTCATTGACAGAGCGTAGAGAGCGGGAGGGAGTGTAGACCTGATGAGGAAGTTCAGGTGGGCGGGAGCTGTTTTAGGTGCTGTTTTGAAAGCGAGTGTCAGGGTTTTGAATTTGATGCAGGCAGCAACTGGGAGCCAGTGGAGGGAAATGAACAATAAGGTGAAATATGCTGTTTTGGGCTGGTTGAAGACCAGACATGCCATCGCGTTCTGGTCATCTGCAGAGGTTTTAACGTACATGCAGGGAGGCCTGCCAGTGAGGAGTTGTGGGGAAAGTCAAAAATCCAGATCTATGTTGTCTATCAAAAGGTGTAGCATTCAAGTTCTATGTTGTTGGAAGATATTGAACCTATAATCTGCTGCTTTTTATTCCAATATAACAGCACAGCAGTTGATTTTACTGATTAGCACACTTTTAACCAGTGAGAAGGGGATAAAAATAATGAAATTAACAAGTGAAATGAAAACCTGGACACTGCTGATAAGCAATGTCCCCTTGTGCAATAAAACAGCCCAGCAGATTATTCTCCAAAGCTATGGAAAAAGCAAAACTAGGGATAAACAGTATGGTAAAGAGTCTTGTTATTCTTTCATCTGAGATTCAATGTTATCATGTTTTGTCAGAGTTAAAGTTATACATTTGGACCTTTAGCAGAAAGGTTAAAGATTTATTAGTCATTTAGTTACTCATTCACACATAATGTTAAAGATATGAATACAAGATTGAATAAAACTGACCTACAGAAGTGTAGGAAACTGCAAGTTACATGTTTTATAGCTCAGTGGTTCCCAACCTGGGGGTCAGGACCCTTGCAAGGGGTCAATGGATTAATCTGAGGGGTCTCAAGATGATAGCACAGGACAGGACAACAGAAAAAAACATATTTCTGACACAAAATTGTTTTTTTTTTTCAAGCTTTCTTCTAATGTTTGCTTTATTCATTGTGAATTACTGTTTTATCCAATAAACCATCTAAAATTTATTAAAATAAAACAAAATAAGTCCTCTTTCATTACAATGCAATGTGTGACAAGGGGTCCCAGATAGATTTTGCTTTATTTTATGAGCCAAAAAGGTTAGGAACCATTGCAATAGCGTATACAGTCTTTACACAGCTTCATCATGCTGCCAAGAGTGAAAAAGGTTCAAGGAGGGATCATTCAAAAGTATAAAGTACATTTGCATTTATTTGACCGATCACTTGATTTCTTGTTTGGAAAAATACTCAGACAAAAGTACAAAAGTATTTCATTTGAAGATATGAGCACAGTGTTCTCCCAAGCCTGTGAAGTCACCTCTCTTAGTTAGGAGGGTGCAAATAGCTTGAAATAAAAAAAAACAACAACTGATTTTAAAGTTTACCCAATTAAGAACAAATAACTGAAAAGGCCATCCAAGAATCAAGGGCAGCTGGACTTGGTTGTAGATACTTGAAGACATTAGGCCTCTCATCCAAAAGGGTACTCCACTTCTGGCTGACTGGCGGGGAGTCCCAGGTACATAACCACAGTGGGGTCGTTATCATCAATAGCATTGATACTTGGTTTGTGCAGACTGGTTTATTTCCATCAGTGCAAAACTGTAATAGAGGAAGGCAACCTTTTAAGGAGTTAGCTGTGACGAAGGATATTATACTTCAAATACTGTTGATAGCTTTAGTAACTGACTTGTTTTCAGCACACACAATGTGTGTAAACATTGTCTGTTTGCATTGATTGACTTGTATTTTGTTGAGAACTTTGGTTTTGGAATTTCCTGCAAGAATGTAAGTGTTTTATTTTGAACTTTTGGAGTGAAGAGGGGGGAATAGTGATGGGGAAATGACAGTCCCTGAAGCAGAGAGAGGTAACTCACATTGTTTTAACTTTTCCTGCATCAGAGGTAACAAGATGGATTTAATTTAAACATGCGCTTAAAAAATATGTCGGACTTTACTGTTAGCCTACCGGAGAGGTTCGCTAGCCAACAGTTAGCTTATGTGTTGTTGCTAAGTAACGTACAAACCAAGTCATGTTAGCTTTATGACTAAAATGAATTAGGAATCTTGTAACATGTAATTTGTATTAATTTTAAGGTAAAGGAGACATGTTTACTTTATTTGACATTTATTTTTCATCTAGCTATTATGTTGATTCGGTGGGTTTGGACGGTTTCCAAAAATGTCTTTTCTACAGAGTGACCGGTCTCGTTTTACATAGACGATCCTTGGCTGGAAGGCGGCTGTTGACAGAAGGCAGGACGGGACTCTCCCCTCCGAGCGAGCGGCAGGCGAGCTGGTCGGTGGAGGAACAGCGGACCGACCGTCATGGACAAGACGGCCGTGGTGAAAATTTAAAGAGCTGTTTTTACAGGCGCCACACTGTAGACTATATTGATTTAATGTTTGCAGTAAATTTCCTTGTGTTTTAATCAAAATCTAAAACCCTCCTCTGTATGAACAGCAAATTACAGTCTAACTGTTATCATCACTGCTTCAATGCACAAAACAATAAGTTGTTTCTCATTTCTGATCCCACAGATGGAAAAAGGGGAATACTCAGTTTATTGTATAGCAGCAACCCTGTCTCCTAGAAATTATTCTTGATATTAACAAAGACATCACAAGGCAGTTCTTGCTCAGTGTTTTACTACAAGTAAGACCCTGTCACTTGAAGAAAGAGATGAACAACAGAACAGGACAAGCTGATGGGCTTTGTTGGCACTTCTTAGCCAGCCAGGGCTGTACATTTCATACATTTGTAACCCGAACGTGCCGTAGCCTCTCGACACACCCGGGGACTCTGGGTGGTGTTTATCGGTGTGAGATGGGGTGGTGTGCGGAGAGAAGGAGACACGCAACACAGGGGTTCTGGATTGTGGTTGAGACCTGGGGACACTTTATTGGCTCACAATGACAGCTTTCATCTCTGTTGCTGGTCCGCTATACTGACTGCTGGCTCCATGACCTTACGAAGTTTTTTAGAAAATATGTCCTCATGCCAAAATAAATAGCACTAAATAATAATCCTACTCAGAAAATAACAAATTATTGCATGTTGAAATTAAATAAGGCACTCTTAACATATAGTGTAAAAATAAATTAAATGACATAACAGGACCGATAGCAGACAATAAATGAAAAGCTAATTCTTCATCCTGTACCACTTCCACTTAATGGGTGCTCTGCTCATACACAGCAAGCTAGTCAACATTACAGCCAATATTTACATACAAAAACACACTCGCTCAAACTCACACTTAAGTCTAGGTTAACATCTTAATAAACACAATCACTGAACATATCGACTGGATGGGTGTTTTTAGACCAGATATTTAGGATGATGTAGGGCGCCATTAACACTGCGCACCTTACGAAGTAGCGAAAGTAAACTTAAAAAAAAAATGGCGTCCCGCGCAGAATGAATTACAGAACTACAGTGTCCTGCAAGGGACAAACAACGATAAATGCTAAATTCTCAGGGGAATACACAGTGCAACAATGACACCCAGTGGCTTATTTAGGCTACTGCCCTACACATTGTTCCTCAATTTTTGCATTTTCTTCCATGGCCTTTATCAAATTCTCTAATTCCTTGCATTGTTTAGGCTGGTTCATCATGCAAACGATAGAAGCCCACGTGCCTTTCTGAGGACAAAACAAATTATATGCAGGTTAAATCTGGTCTCAGTCAACTCAAAGGTCCTCAGTTGAGGATTTGATGTGAATATTACATTAAAGCAGTGTTTTGCAATCCATGCAAAGGGAAAATCTCACTGAGCATTGTGACCAGATGTGTTGTAGTTTGCACATACAGTATCATGCATAAGTTGGCAATAACAAAATCATTAAGAACTGTTCAGAGTGATTTTAGAATTTTTAAATGTTTTGTGTGTTGCTTGTGTACTTATGTGCACCTGATTCATCTTGCTTTTTTTGGAAGAGCGCTTTGAACATCTTGCATGGAATAAAGTCCAATAAACAGCAGCTTTTCTTTCCTCTCCAATAAGACGACCACTGAGTGCACTTTTTGTCACTACAAGGAGAGACCTGGAGATAAAAAAATACTGAGCTTGGAACATTTCACGGACAGTAAACTTCATTATGCTCACAATACAAGTGAAAGACCTTTTAATTTGCTTTTAGATTTTGATTCTTATGTCCTGCAAGAATTACAGACAGAAAGGAGCAGAACTCTTTTATTTGGGTTTGAGTGTCCAAATGTAACAGGGTTCCTCAGGCAGGCTGCTAAAAGACAATATCATGATGAAGTTTACTTTATGGCTGACGAAAAGACATACGTATCTTTCAATGGTCCAATATGATAAAACATTTGAATATTTCCACTTTAAATGTATTCCAAGAGGGAGTTCATTGTAAAAAAAAAAACAAAACTGAAAGGACAAATATCCCTTCCAGCAGCTCATTTGAATAAGTATATTGACTCACTGCTCAGATAAATCTCCCTGCTTGTAGTATCAAAGGAGAACACTACAGGACATGAGAAACACTATAAACAATATCTGTGCGTGAAAGCGTTTCATTGAGTGAAAGAAAGAGAGATGTTCTTTTAAATAAAGTGAAATAGAACAATCTTTTCACAGTATTGCAATAATTTTTAATGTGAATATGTCTTGAAAGGACAGAAAGGGTAAAGAATAGACCCTGTGCCCCCTAATCAGGGTCTGGTCCCGAGCATCACTTCATGTACATCACACCAAAGCTCTGATGTGTCTGTTGAATATCGAGGCTCACATCATTTTAGACATTACGCCCTAAAAATATGGAATACACTGCCTTTAAATATTAGACTTACTTGCTCAGTGGAGTTTTAAACAACAATTCAAAACTTATCATTTTAATATAGTTCATAAAGAACGGTTGTCTGTTTAATGTTTTATGATTTTCTCTCATTTTAATGACTTTTATATGCACTGTGTAAATGCTATTTCAGAAATAGCAACACTCTTTGTGCTTATTTTCTTTCTTCCTCCTTGTGTATATGAATGGTTTTAAACTTGGTTTGTTTTGCTGCTGAATTATAAAGTACTTTGAGTTGCATTCTGTGCATGAAAGGTGCTATATAAATATAGATCATCCATTCATCATTGTCTGGTCTTCCAAGAAATGCCCTGCAGTCACATAAGCATCTGAACTGCCCATCTGAAACCTCCCCACCAACCACCTTGCAGTCCCTACAGTTTATATTGGTATCGTTGGTGTCATTATATATGATTTGACTGCTTCATCTTGTTTCTACCAGTAAGTGTCAGTAGTATACAATGTGTGCAGGCTGAGTCTAAAAAGCTAAAAGCTTATGGCGTGGCTCCCATAGAAGAGTATCACTTTTCATCATCACAACATCATTATATTTCAGGAGCAAAATATCTGCAATCAAAATTCATCTCTGTGCAAAACAGAATTTATAATATTGTGTGTATATTCAAAATGAAAAGGTACTAAAAGTAAACAATGAGAAAATTATTATAAAATTACTGGGAATTGAATTCCAGATCCAAAATTGTAAATTGGGCATTGAAATGAGGCCTCAGTTACTGAGTAATATGAATGGCTGGAAGCTTTATAAGTTTCAGAGAGCATCATTTGAATCACTAGTGTTTGAGTTTCTTTTCTCTTTTCTGTGTTGCCCTTGACCATCCTAAATTCTAGACCCAAAAACTGCCAAAACAGAATCAGTCACGTTAGATCCCTTTTACAGAAAGGGAGATTTTGAAGTCTTTTGGGAAGGTTTGCACTTATTTATTGTTTTAAAAAAGTTTTGTAAGATTTATTCACTGTTACCACATGAAATTATATGAAAATACTGTTAGCCAATTGACTTGCTAATGGCTGCCTTTTAGAGTAGAAGGAGCTACAGTTTTTATAGTATAAGCAGCTTTTGGGAGATCAGTGCCCAAACTTAAAGGGTTGAAGCCCAGTGCAGACTTGCTTGTTTCTGTCGGTTTGGCCAAGTAGTTCTGCATGTAAATACACTACACACACTTTGCTGCTTAAAAAATACAAATATACAGAACATTTTACAGCTTCCAGACCCTGATTTTGTGCTTGACCTGTTTTGATTTTATCCTGCATCTCAGCCTGAAGTGCACTCATTATACTACATACAATATTTGAATAAGTAAAGATTAGGAATTTAAATCAAGTGACATTATGTTAGTACATTTTCTTTACTTTCAAGTGTTTCCAGTTAGAAAACCCATGCATCCCACAATGCTGTGCAGCTGCATTGTGTTCTGATCTTCTTCCTGTTTCTTGAGGTGTATAGATTCTCCTCTCTGCCTCTCCTTCAATAGATCTCTCCCTGTATGTCACATGTCTGGCAGGATGAGGTGGGGGGAAAAAAGCTCAAGTAGCCTCATTACTAATATGTTATCATGTGTCATACAGCTTGGCTGAGGTCAAGAAATCTTTCTTTTTTGTCCTGGACTAATAATAACTAATGTCTATGTACATCTTTAAAGAGTTTAAAACTGCAAAAAGATTCAGTGGTGTAAGGTTACCAACTGGTTCCCACGGCAGGAGATTGTTGACAGCCATGAAGTGTCACTGAAACTGAAACTGATCACTTACTCCAACACACTTTGGATGAAAGTGCCATAAATGGAAGAAAAAGTGAGTGATAATGTCTTAAGTTTTGTGAAAATGTCCCCTCCACACATCTTTTAAAACATATAAAAATATTCTGTTTGGAATAATAATGCCTTATCTTAAATCTTAAAATGACATTCTAAGTTGTCTCCATTTTTTAAAAATCTAGACTTTAAGAATATGCAAATATTTGTAGTTTCAAAAGTTAAAATACAAGACACAAGATGTCTCCTACTTCACTGTAAAGTCCATTCTCAATGTTTGTGCACTGGAGGATTCAAGTTTCCACATCACACTTGTGTAAGTTGTATGCTAGACCATGATTAGCTCCAAACTAGTTGTGATGTCACAAGTCAAGCTTGTAGGTACACACTTTAAACTCTGATTTTTGGTGACTTTCATCTGATGAATGTGAAAACAGCCTTCCTGTATCAAACTCTACAGTAAAGCTCAAATATCCAACTGAAGGAACACATAGCAAAACACATTTTTGAGAGGTGGGAGACTTGAAGGAATGCTTGTGAATGTTGCTCAACATTATCTACAGTATATACAGTATACGTATCATCCTAACCCACTGGTGACTGGTCAGAGTAATTTTATAGTATAGCAACTCTTAAAATTAACAGAGACAACAAAAGACTGACAGCTCTTCCACTTTTTTTTAATTTTAAGTAAGACCTCATATCATGCAAGGAAATATCAGAAGAGAATGAGTCAGCTGACTGTAAGGACACTTTTTACCCAGGACCCCTGTTTGAGGCGCTGTTTGAGGGGCATTCATATTGTTCATCAAAATCATTTAATTCTCTTATAATCTTCTTTATTTTGTCAGTATTGAGGGAGTCATCATTTTTGCAGTATGATTCAGCGTCCGTGCCGAGCTGTGAAGAAAAAAAAACAAAAACATTAGATGCAACTACTACGCTACACCTTTTGTAGATGAAATACATTAAAACAGTTTGTTAACAGCTTCTCTGTGCATCATAGTCCTCTCTTCTACATTGATTGTTGCAACTGACATGATAATAGTGTGGGCAACAGGTGGTCTAGTCTAGTTTAATGAGCTATGATAACTGCTCATTTCAACACTATAATTCTGAATAATATGAATGTTGAATGTGGTGAAAAGAAGTAGTGAGTAAAAAGGCTAATCCTCTATTACTGTACAACAAAAAGAAAATATATATTAAATATATATTAAAAGGTAAGTCCAAACCAACAATGTGTTGATCTACTAACAAGTATTATTACTATTAAAAACACATGAGTAAGCCACACTGCTGCACTGGGTGACATTTTCCTTCATTACCATGAACACACACTGTAGTTGGCAGTTCCACCAAAAAAAATATCTCCACTCTAAACATCTAACATGATTTCAAATAATTTTGTTTTTGTTTGAGGCTCAAAGAGGTAAAACTCTTTAATATTTCACAAAATAAATTAAAGATTAGGGACAAGTCTGAAAAATTAATCCAAATGTATGTATGTAGCAGAACATTGTTTTTTCATGGTCTTATTGCCCCTATACATGTGATGAAAGAACTGGCAGTAGGAAAAATGATGGGCCCATGTTGGTTCTGCCTACCTGCAGTGAAATCTTCACTCCATAGCGCACATAGGTAGCAAGGTGTTCACAGTTGTTGCCACGGGGACCGTAGGTTCCACATTTTCCGTGCTTCTCTTGAATCCTTGCAGCTATTTCTTCTGGAGTTCCCACTTTGAGGCCTGGAGGCCTATCAGCCTCTTCCAACTTATCAAAGTAGTTGTCCTCATAGTGTTCTTTGTTAATGTCGAGTGTATCAAAAATACAGTCAGATAAACTCGGCTTCGGCAGGAGTCTGATTACTGGACCTGTCATGATGAGAATTAACTTTCAGAATTGCCTTATGAATTTTGCACAAGAAATCTTCCACCATATCTTCCTCCTATATTTAATTTGATTTTATTTTAATTTGTATAAGAAATAGACCTGTGAATCCCCCAGCATCCAAAAAGTATCTACTCTTTAACTTTGTTCAAAGTAAAGCAAGGAAGGGTTCAAGAAGCATCAATACCCACTTAACAGCTAACACTGCCTCTTGTTTCTGTCAGATTCATTCATAGATTCATTTTGATTAAATAAAAACTTAAAGGATAAGTAGGCAGGTAAAGACAGAAGTTAAAAGAATCGGTTCACAATTTTTCAAGTGTGTCTCAAAACAACCATCAGGTGTCCATATGAACAGTGAAAGAGGTTTTCCTCACTGTAATCATTCCTCCTGTTCATACTGGATATTAAAAGATCCTTCATGTGTGTTTTTCAATGTAAGTGATGGAGGATAAAATCCACAGTGTGTCCACACAGTCATTTAAAAGTCTCTGTGAAGCTTATATGAGTCTTCAGCAGTCTGAGTTAATCATATCAAGTGGATATCTGACACATTTACAGTCTTTTTAGTATCAAATTCCCTCTTTGTGTTTCCCTGTTGAGCTGCAGGTGGAAGTATAGTAACAAAAAGAGGGACTTTGGCACTAAAAACACTGTAACGTTGAAAGATATCTACTTGATTTGACTCATTTGGACGCTGAAGCTTCATATTAGCTTCAGATAAACTTTTAAATACATTTAATACATTTTTGCACAGAAGGGGGACTGTGGATTTTGTCCTCCATCACTTCCATTGTAAGAACATTATGAAGGGATCTTCTAATGGCTTCAAGTTTCCACATCACCCATCACACAAACTAAAAATGCCTTAAAAATGCATTTTCAATGAGCTCAGAGAAATTTTCCACTTTCATCAGATGAATGTGAAAACATCCTCCTAGTGTCAAACTCTGCACATACATCATTCTGTACAGTGAAACTCAAACATTCAACATTTTTGAGTGGAGTGGGATTTTAAGAAAGACTTGGATTTTTGTGAACCTGTCCATTAACTTAAGGGCAAAGCTGCCACCCTAAACCCTGCTGAGCATCTTGGACTGGATCCCACGCAGCGGATCAGCCAATTCCCAACAGAGAAAGATCATTCACTATATGGACAAAAGTATGTGGATACCGCTGTCCAAATACTTTAATGTGCAATTTTCAGATTAAATACACGTACCGTTACGATGAAATATGTTGTGCTTAGGGTCTTTCTTATCAAAATTTTCACCCACATAAATAGCATAGTGCTTGAAGGTTTTTCCACAGAATTTACGTGGGAAGGCAATTATATCTCCAAACTTGAGCTGTGAATGAAAGAAATCAGAGGTCCATTTTACCAACTTTGCATTCACATGAATCACATGACTTATGGGGATGGCTGTAAATGTAATGGTAAATTATTAAGTGTAGTAATATATTAACACATAATAAAATTACAATATTTTCAATATCCAAGTCCTGCATTACTAGGAAACATCTGCAGAGGGAACCAATGTCTTAAAGAGACTAAATTAATCAACAACAACCAACCAACATCAAATTATTTCTTGACAATTTCTTGACCAAAAAGAAAAAGAAAAAAAAAGAATACTTTAGCAATTTGTAACTTCTCAAATGTGGGAATTTTCTGTTTGTTTCCCTTTCATATCACTGAATTGTGTGTTTTTTTGTTGGTTTATTTTGTTGTTGTTTTTTTTACTTTTGTTCAAACAGAATTAGCAATTTGAGGATGTCAGTCTACGCTCTGGTAACTTGAGAACAGTAATTAATATCAGTAACTGTTTGAGCAAAAGGTTTAGGCTAAAAAACAGTCTAAAGCAAACTAAACAGCATGCAGTTTACCCCAGCAGTCTTAAAATGCAAAATAATCATTTTTAGAAAGAGAGAGAGAGGGGATAGGAGTAATGAAAGTATGAGAAATAAATAATAAATAAATGAAAGCAACTTACTTCACCATTGATCCCTATAATGGTGACTGTCAGCTGAAGAATCATGACAACAAAGATCAGGTTCCTCATTTTTCCTGCAGTGAAGATCGACATGATGAACAGAGGAGAAAATGTAACATTTGATCATACTGAACATTATAAAGAATTAAAACCATGATCGACTAATCCTTCTTTTTATCTGGAATGAGGAAATACCCAATAAATTGAGAAATGCTGAACAATAAAGCCACTTTTTTGAATTTGGCAAACGACGTGATAAATGTTCTGTGTAACAGATACAATAAGGGCAAAATGTATCAAAATCACAATATCATGACTTACCACTGATGTGTTGAAGAGATGGAGATTGAATGCAGTACAGAAAAGCAACTTCACCCTAAAAACACACACACACACACACACACACACACACACACACACACACACACACACACACACACACACACACACACACACACACTTTTTTGGAATTAGTGTAAAGCAATGCTACTCACTGATGCAGTATACATTCAAGACACCAATTTTTAATTCTTTTAGATTTTCTCTTCAGTTGAAGCATCATCAACAAATACCTTAATAAGGTGAGGTTACCATGTGAGGACATAGTAGACTCATTACTTACAAGATTTTTACCCAATTTTTAACTTTTCTATAATCTATAATGCTGCATTTAGCCTAAACTCAGTTAGAATTTTTGAATAAGAAATTACCTCCAAGCTTTTACCCTGCACCTATCATACAATAATATAATATTAGTGATAGATGTATGAAGAATTACCTTCTTCAGAGAGACGGTGGAAGCCTGTTGAAGCAAAGGAAGACATCTCCTTATATACAACTCAGAACAAAAAAATTGATAGTCTTGAGTTTTTGTGCAGCCCATTGTTCCTCTGGGTGTAACCCAGATTAATTTGAATATTTCAACGTACAATGAAAGGAAATTGTTATTATCTCTTACAGTACCTGTGTTTGGCTAAGCTCACCTTTTTTTTTTAACAGTATCTTGTTTCACATTTCCATATTCACTGCTGGAGTGCCCTTTGTAAAACACTTAAACTTCCCTTTATAAAACACTTAAAAAGTAATGTATTTGAATGTTTTTCTGAAGCTAATATAAAGCTTCAGTCGTCCAAATGAGTCAAATCAAGTAGATATCTTTCAACATTACAGTCTTTTTAGTGCCAAAGTCCCTCTTTTTGTTACTATACTTGCACCGCAGCTCAACAGGGAAACACTGTCCGAGGAAAGACCAAGAGGGAATTGATGCTAAAAAGACTGTAAATGTGTCAGATATCCACTTGATATGACTAAGTCAGACTGCTGAAGCCTCATATAAACTTCACATCAACTTTTAAATGACTGTGTGGACACACTGTGGATTTTATCCTCCATCACTTACATTGAAAACACATTTGAAGGATCTTTTAATATCCAGTATGAACAGGAGGAATGGAGGAAAACCTCTTTCACTGTTCATATGGACACCTGACTATTGTTTTAAGACACATATAAGGAACATATAAGATGTTTTTCTGTTCAGCTAAACAAAAAACCTTGTATCCCCTTCTTTCCATTAGCAGGGCCCTCACAGCTGAAAAGTTACTCCCACTAAGACAACCTATCCCTTAAGGTTATGATCATGTTTTTTAAGGTCGATTATACATTTTCAATGTTCTAGGTTACTTTTATTGTCTCCCCTGGGGGAAAATTGTCTCAGATTGAAGGAGCTGCATCGGCATTACAATAAAATACATGAAATAAAAGCACACATGCAGAATCTAGCCTGAAAAAAAAAACAAATAAGCTAGTGCTAAACCATTTAGCACTAAACTGACACAAACAGACTGACACTGAAACTTCATTCTGCTCATAATACAAGAGAAAGACCAATTAATTTGCATTTTAAATAGGATCCTTATGGCCTGCATCTACCTTCACAATAAGATTAAGGGTTGTTATTGGGTTTAGGGTGGAGCAGGACTACAACAAGAATGTCCCATTCCCCCAAATGTAAAGTTGCCCCTTAGGTAAACTAGCTTCTTTCCAGCTCCAAAGGATGCTACTGTACTTTATGGCTCACCCTGATGGAGACAAATATCATTTTTCAAATGTCCGTTATGAAAGATAAAGACATTTGAATTCATTCAGTTTTAAATGCCTTTTGATACGGAGGTCATTAAACTAACAATTGACAAATGTATCCTTCGGAGGACAGTAATAAAAGACAAAGACATCTAGTGTGTGCTAATCTAACTGCCTATTGATATGGAAGTCATTATATTATAATCTATACAGCAGCAGGTAAGAACTAGTGCATGACAGTCAAATGAAGAGTTCATTTCAATAAATACCTTGACACACTGGTCAGATAAAGTTCCTTTCTTTTAGTATTCAAATAAGAAATTATGCCTGGTTCTTTAATGATGTGAAGTGAGGTTACCACACGTTCAAGAAATTTAACTTTTAGTTAAAATCTGCTGCTTTTATTTATTTCAAACAAGTGACGGTGTCTTAAAAAATGTAAAAAAAAAAAAAAAAAAAAAAGAGGGCCAGAAGAAACACTGTGAACTCCACATCTGAGCCAGACACTAATCTGTAAAAAAAAATGAAAAATTGAAAGGAAAAAAAAATGGAAATCTAACCTTGGATGACTCATATGTTAGGGAGCTAACAGAGATGTTGCCAACTATCCTCTCCACACACCCAAATAATATGGACATGATTATCCACGCTGGGTCCATTAAAACTACCAGGCTGTCCACTGGAGATGAGACAGACCCCATGCCACTTCATTAAACATACTGGTGATCTTAAACAGGCGGTAGCATGGTCAAACACATCGTAGCAGTCACAGACCATGTGGCACCTGTTTCAGTTGAACAGTTGAAATGAGCTCTTTTTAATGTAAGTTCATTGGGTAACAAATCTTTCTTGGTTAATGATCTGACAACTGAAAAGAATTTGCATGTTTTTAGTTGAGACATGACTAAACAGCACTACTGGTGTAACAACACTGATAGAGGCTTTTCCTCTAAATTATAATTTTTATCAGTCAATTGGACTAAACAGGAAAGAGGGAGGGATTGCAGCTGTGTCGTAGACGCACGCTATGGCAGGAGTTTTGTCCCCTCTGCCATAGCATTGCTAAACAAAATACCCCAATGACTGTTACTTTTGTATATGTGCTATGTATGTGTGTATGAATAGAGATGCAGTGGGCAACCCTGCAGATGTGCGCCGCAACGCCTGATAATGGTGCTGCAACCGCTAAACACACATCATACGTGTATTATGGGAGTAAGGTAAAACAGAAAATAGAAAAACCGTAGTTTAATTTTTTTTTTATGTATGAAAAGACCCAAAATGAACACTGTAAGTGAACTACTTGATTACTAAAAGAAAATTATTTAAACAGCATTCGTATAGGAATGATTATGTCCCGAAATTTTTAATCCATATGCAGTTGATCACTGTAACTGTGATCACTATAAACTGTTTCCACTGTATATTGAAATTTGTTGTGTCTGAGCCTCTCTATAAGAAATTGGGTACTTTTGTTTATGAAATCGTTCAGTTCCAGTTTATACTTTCTTAATTCACAGAGTACTTTTTGGCCGCAAAGTTTTTTTCAGGTTCTTTTATTTTTTTCTTCCAATTTAAGTCCCAATTCTATGTCTTTCATCTTTTTAAAGGATGAGTATGAAATGATCCTCCCCCTTCATACAGCTTTGCCCTTTTCCCAGAGAAGTATTGGAGATGTGTTTGGAAAATCATTTATTTCCAAGAAGGAAGACTTGAAAAACTGTGAATCTGTCTTTTAATGAAATTATGGTACACTTTACCTGTTGTGCTTTAAATCTCTGTATTTGAAGGAAACACATACTGTAACTCCTTGCCCCAAAATATTGTGTCACTTGAATCTTGTGTGAATCTTGAAACAAATTTGGAAACAAGAGAAATGATCTTACTACACTCTCTTTACAGTTGAAAGGAATAGCCTAGCTCGTTTTCGGTCGAGAAAATTATGCATCACACCGCCTTCACTCCAAACCCAAAATGTCTTGCATCTGTCTGGTCTACTTTCTGTCTCTGTGGGTGTATAAATTGCTCTCTCTGCTTCATCTTCAGTTTATTTCTCCCTCCATGATTGTTGAATGTCAGTGCATGTCTTGAAAAAAGGACTGACACCAGAACCTGACATCTTGTGTAGCCTGCCTTTTTTGGGAGATATCAGCACATGCCGTTACAGCCCTTTTGCGGAGGAGAGAGAAATTGGAGCCAGGAGGTGAGGAGATAACTTTCAGTGACTGCCAAGTATGCAAAAGTATGCAACAGTATCCCCAGGCTGCTTTGATATGGAAATTTACTTCAGTTGACCATCTTAATATTTGGAACTTTAATTCTCTTGCATTCATCACCTAACTTAAATTTAAAGTTCATATGTTTAATTTGGTGGTTTTTATTCCAATACAACAGCACAGCAGTAGCAATTTTACTGATTAGCACACTTTTAACCAGTGACAAGGGGATAAAAATAATGAAATTAATAATAATGAAATGAAAACCCGGACACTGCTGATAAGCAATGTCCCTTTGTGCAATAAAACAGCCCAGCAGATTATTCTCCAAAGCTATGGAAAAAGCAAAACTAGGGATAAACAGTATAGTTAAGGGTCTTGTTATTCTTTCATCTGAGATTTAATGTTATCGTGTTTTGTCAGAGTTAAAGTTATACATTTGGACCTTTAGCAGAAAGGTTAAAGATTTATTAGTCATTTAGTTACTCATTCACACATAATGTTAAAGATATGAATACAAGATTGAATAAAACTGACCTACAGAAGTGTGGGAAACTGCAAGTTACATGTCATATAGCTCAGTGGTTCCCAACCTGGGGGTCAGGACCCTTGCAAGGGGTCAATGGATTAATCTGAGGTGTCTCGAGATGATAGGACAGGACAGGATAACAGAAAAAAAAAAACATATTTCTGACACAAAATTGTCTTTACACAGCTTCATCATGCTGCAAAGATTGAAAAAGGTTCAAGGAGGGATCATTCAAAAGTGTAAAGTACATTTGCATTTATTTGACCGACCACTTGATTTCTTGTTTGGAAAAATACTCAGACAACAAAAGTACAAAACAGAAGTACAAAAGTATTTCATTTGAAGATATGAGCACAGTGTTCTCCCAAGCCTGTGAAGTCATCTCTCTTAGTTAGGAGGGTGCAAATAGCTTGAAATGAGAAAAAAAAACCCCAACTGATTTTAAAGTTTACCCAATTAAGAACAAATAACTGAAAAGGCTTCACTTTAACGAGTAAGCCATCCAAGAATCAAGGGCAGCTGGACTTGGTTGTAGATACTTGAAGACATTAGGCCTCTCATTCAAGGGGCTTCTTCACTTCTAGCTGACTGGCGCGGAGTCCCAGGTACGTAACCACTGTGGGGTCGATATCATCAATATCATTGATACTTGGTTTGTGCAGGCTGGTTTATCTCCATCAGTGCAAAACTGTAATAGAGGAAGGCAACCTTTTAAGGAGTTAGTTGTGAGGAAGGATGTTATACTTCAAATACTGTTGATAGCTTTAGTAACTGACTTGTTTTCAGCACACACAATGTGTGTAAACATTGTCTGTTTGCATTGATTGACCTGTATTTTGTTGAGAACTTTTGTTTTGAAATTTCCTGTAAGAACGGAAGTGTTTTATTTTGAACTTTTGGAGTGAAGAGGGGGGGAATAGTGATGGGGAAATGACGGTCCCTGAAGCAGAGTGAGGTAACTCACATTGTTTTAACTTTTCCTGCATCAGAGGTAACAAGATGGATTTAATTTAAACATGCGCTTAAAAAAAGATGTCGGACTTTACTGTTAGCCTACCGGAGAGGTTCGCTAGCCAACAGTTAGCTTATGTGTTGTTGCTAAGTAACATACAAACCAAATCATGTTAGCTTTATGGCTAAAATGAATTAGGAACCTTTTAACATGTAATTTGTATTAATTTTAAGGTAAAGAGGACATGTTTACTTTATTTGGCATTTATTCTCAGCCTTGGTGTTTATTTTTCATCTAGCTATTACGTTGATTCGGTGGGTTTGGACGGTTTCCAAAAATGTCTTTTCTACAGAGTGACCGGTCTCGTTTTACATAGACGATCTTTGGCTGGAAGGCGGCTGTTGACAGAAGGCAGGACGGGACTCTCCCCTCCGAGCGAGCGGCAGGCGGGCTGGTCGGTGGAGGAACAGCGGACCGACCGTCATGGATAAGACGGCCGTGGTGAAGGTCGGGGCCGCGGCCAGTGCCAGCGTCTGCGCCCTGTTCGGCGGCGTAGTTCTGGCTCAGTACATCGTCGCTAAGAAGAAGCGAGCGGGCAAGAAAACCAGGATCATAGAGATGGTGAGTAAAAGACAGGCACGCCAGTTGCGTCAAGACGGCTAAAAGCAGATAAGACGAGACCGGAAGTAGAGAGCCACAGCCTTCAAAATGTGTAATCTGACGGTTGTGTCATTGAGAGGCTGTTATGTGCAACGTTTTGTTATTACACCATCGTATTTTGTTATAGGATGTAGAAATCAACAGCGGTAGTCTTTAACTAGTAGGAACCACCAGTTGTTTATTATTGAAATCCGGATAAGGAATTTAATTCATTCCTATTATTGCTTTTTTCCCCTCACTGTTGCATTTTTAACACGCACAGTTTTAACAGCATTACCACAGTAATTATAATTGCAAATAAAATAATAACACTTTACAAACGAGGAGCACAAAGTGCTTTCTATAGACAGCATAAAAGACAATTATACAAAGAAAAACACAAGATCAGCAAAATACAAGCACACAACTGAATAGAAGAAACTTACAAATTAATCATTCGAAAGGTAAAACAAGTGAAACTATTAATAGAAACTTAAATCAGATGGTTGCACAACAGAGTTGTAGAATGTAAGCAATATTATAATAGTTGACAGATAAAAAAGCGAGTCTATATAAATGTGTCTTAAGACAGGATTTAAAAGCTGAGACAGTCTCAGCTGACTGAATACGAACTGGAAGACTGTTCCAGAGCTGAGGTGCCAGTCCAGTAAAAGCTAATCACCATTTGACCTTAACCTGGAGTCTGGAACAGCTAGCAGGCCGAACCCAGCAGATCTAAGAGGCCTTTTGTGGACAGTAAGGAATTAAGAGTTCACTCATTTACTCTGTAATGTAATAACAAAGCGTTTTACATGGTAGAACCGGAATGAAACATCAGACAATTGAATATAACTCAATGTAAAATGAGTTAATGAAGTAAAATAAAAGATCTTCAGAGCTGAGGGGCCCTGACAGTTCAAGCTCAGTCACCTTGACTTTAGAGCAGCCAGAAGGACCCCTGCCTGAGGAGCTGATGCAACGTGCACCTTTATTCTGAAAACCATCACCAGCAATTTGACGCTGTGTTCTTGGTAACCTGACAGCAGTAGCACTCCACCATGCTTTGCGCAGGCGCGGATGTTCCCCTAAAAAAAAAAAAAAAAAAGCAGCAGCTGTGTTTTTTAGAGGTCACCAGCTAGCTTTTCCCCAACAGAAAAAGAGCAGCAGCTTTCTGTTTGAGAGCAGAAAGCTTCTGTGTCAGTGATGCTCTCTCACAGCCCTTTTCACTGTCCTGCAGTCAGCTTCCTGCTACTGTTGTTGTTTAACAGGCAGCATGCAGGTTACGCAAGATACAGCAGCAAACATGCACTGAGTCCAACTCTCTAACCGGTCCGACAGGAATCAGGCTGGGCTTCATCCAGTGTAAACATTCTACAAAAAAACGCAAAATATAACGGAAATAGAGGTTGAAATATATGATTCATTAATTTAAAAAAAGGTTAAATGAGAGGAAGAAACACAGCATGTTTCATAACTGTTCACTGTATGGCACCTGAAGGTCACAAATATAGTCATTTCTTGACAGATGTTTTTGGTATTATGGCCCATTTTTGACTTAGATTCTCCTCTGTCCTCCATCAGGCTGTTTTGGAAACTATTTACATAAAATCAGCATTATTAATGAACACCTCTCTACATTTGGAAAGATATAAATGTATTTTTTTTTGTATGGGTATTAAGGGGGTAAAAGTAAATCTCATCTTTATCTGCCCACGTGACCACATTTGTAGCTCAGTGAAGAGGAAGAGGATGAGTACACTCGTCTTCTTATGGTTAATATATAGTTGCAGGAAAATGTGTTGCATGGATGTTAAACTTGCTCTTTTAGTCAGTAGGCGTTGATATATGTTGTACTAGTATCTGTATGATTCATGTCTGAGTTACTCGGCTCCAGCTGTACACCTACAGTGTTTGTATGAACCGTCTACCCACACGGACACAAGCTCATTCAACAAAAAGAATTCCCCCAAATTCAGCCGCTGTCACTTTTCACGTTTCGTCTGTTGTATCAGAAACAGTCAATCGGCTTCCAAAGCAGCTGCAGCTGCAGTCAAACCAGATCTGGCTGCAGGCGAACCTTTATCGTTTTATTGCTGGTAATTTTCCTAGTTAGATAACCTCATCTACTTATGTCATTGTGAGTGCACGTTTATCTGCGTCGACTAGCTTAAAGTGTGCAGCTGACTTTTTTTTTTTTTTTTTTTACAGCAGCGTGGTTTGCATTTCTTGAGGTCAGTGTGACTGTTGACCCTTGACTTACATCTGGTTGCTTGCATCATTGTTGACTTAGGAACTTAAACTTTTGACTTCCAGTTTGTGAAATATATCAAAGTAAACATGATGAGAGGGAGAGACTTAAACACTGGATGTCGGTGTCGGTGTGCGTCCCTCAACTGGTCACCTGACGTCCGTAAACTCCCCACACAGAGCTGCAGAGTTAGAAGATCAAGGAAAGCCCCTCAGACGCCTTCTTCTTCTATCTTCTTCTTTTCCCGCTGATCTGATTCAGCGTCATTAACAGTGCTATATTTGCAGACAGTCAGATAAATGAATCGATACAGTTTCGTTGAGCCTATTTAGTTAATTTCCAGGTAATGCTGCCAATTAGAGCTGCAAGTAACGATTATTGTAATTATTGATTCATCTGAGGATTATTTTCTTGATTAATTGTTGGTCCATAAAGTGGCAGAAAGAGGTGAAAACCCTTTCTCAGATCCTAAAGTGATGTCCAAAACCCAAAGATATTCAGTTTACTGTCATAAAAGACTAAAGAAACCAGAAAATATTCATATTTGAGAAGCTGGAACCAGAGAATTATTACTCTAACTCATGTCTGTTTGTCTGCAACAGACAGAAACGGTGTAAAGATGATTTTCTCATTCACAGCGGCAAACCTCCACAGACGTAATCAAAGTCTCTTGAATGAAAGAGAACAAAATGACACATCGACCAAGCTGCAAGACAACAGGTCGTCATCTGTCGGCTTTGCTCTTTTGAAAATCCAGTCATCTGGTAAAAGAGTGAAACCAGGTGATGATTGGTTCTGGGTTTTAGTAGCCACTGAAACCCTTGGACGGAAACTAATTTCCTGCCTTGACCTTCAGCATGGAAACTCGTGATCATCTGTTTTTGATGTCGCCTGTTGCCACGGAAGACGGACAAACATCCGCTCAGAAACCCCCATGAGTCCAAAAACCACATGACTCCAACTCAGTTAGGCTTTTATTCTCTGTCCTGGGTTGAAACTTTACACAGAAGGTCCTCTAGAGTGAGTTTAGAGACTCTCATAACCCGCCGACTTTCAGAAATACTTCACAGAAAAACAAGTGCATTCTTTTCTTCATTCCCAAAAGCCATTGCGGTTGTTGTTGTTGTTATGAAGTGGTTTTTGTTTTACAGCAGGCCCGCTCATTTCCAGCATGCCTTTTGTTCACTGGTTGTTCCATATTTGTCCGTTTGCTCGCTCGTTAAACTACAGCCACTTCCAAGTCTAACAATAAGCATCAGTTCCTGAACCTCACCAGTATCCCGCACCATAAAGAGGTCAAGGGTCAGAGCTTCAGAGCGGCTTCATGACAGAAGAAACAAATGTTTATTTAATCCTAAAATAATCATTTATGATAGAGAAATGTGAGGATATGAAATAACTGCTGGGGAGAAAAGGAAGAAAGGACTTTTTTATGGCTTTGTTTTTTTAATCTCTTATGGTTCAAGATCAGAGCAGTACGATTCAACACCATGCAAAGGTTACCAAAACACTTGTAGTAAAGCATTTCACACTTTGCACATGTTTAGATTTTCATATTTTGTGAGTTTGTTTGTATTTGAAGTTCTTTCACAACTCTTCCATCTTTACTGTATCTTGAAAATAATTCAGTAATCCAGAGAGTTTTGTTGTTAAACTGAATATCAGATGAGAGTTTTGGCCTTATGAAAGACATTTGTGCTTAAAAACATAGATTTATATTTTTGGTTTTCATCTGGAACATTTCATATTGATTGAACAGATATCTTCCTGGTGTTGTTGTGTCGATCCGGGTCAAATACTTTAACACAGTGTTACAGTACGGTATGTGTCATCAGTATCTACAGTCAGACTATAGATAAATAAGTGTGATGTTCATTATTTTAGACGTGTTTGTTAGTCATGAACTTGATAGCAAGACTTACCACACTGTCTGTCTGTATGACACAAGTTAACTGTAGATTATCAGTTCTACAATACATTTTGTATTAAAACAGTGCTGGGATCAGTCATTTTCAGTCAGATTTTGTCTCTGCTGTTCTGGTTCAGTACATGAACTGCCACCTGTCACTGGGTGGGCGGGGGGTGGGGTGGGGGGGGCACTCCTGTCCTTGATGACCTTTGACTCCAACAAGCCGAGGCTGAGTCACAGCAGCCCGAACCTGTCAGTCACCTTTGTTCAGACTCGTGTAGATCAGGTGGGATTTCGGAGGAATGCAGGGCGGGGTTTCAAAATAAAGCTGTGAGAAAGAGAGAGCTGCTAGAAAGTGTGATGTTCATTATTTCAGACATGATATTTAGTCATAACTTGATAGCAGGACTTACCGTGTCAGGGCCACGTCAGCTCCACGCTGTCCGTCTGTATGACACAAGTTAAATTTAGACTATCAGTCTCAGAGTTTCATCTCACTCTCGAAAGCAAAGTGAGTAGATGTATCTCCCAAAATGTCAAACTATTCCTTTACAAATAACCAGTGACGCTTCAATTTAGAATAACACAACTCTGAGATATTGTATTTATATTAGTCAGCTCTCAAATTTGTTACACTATAGACTCAATGTTAACTGCTGAAGGACACTGCAGCAGGTCATTTGGCTGCATATGTTCTCACACTGTTCACACCTGTGATTTTTTGGCTACAGTTTGGTCTCTGAACGCTTCATTGCCCTTGTAGCTTGTTTAGAGGTGTCTTTTATGGACTCATTGTGTTATTGAGGAGGCGGCCTGCTTAGAGTGTGTTTCACCCAGTTAACCACTAGAGGGCAGAATAGACTTTTAGTCTGAAGGGCTGCAGAAGCTTCCTGTACACATCTTCAAAGCCGGTTTAGACTGCAAGTTTGTTTTATTTAACAAAAGATGCTTGTGCACACGCTCATATGAAGTGCTCCTGAGAAAGATCACGAGAGAAGATTTAAAGAGTCACATTTAACTGATGCTTTCATTCAGAATTACTTGAGAATTGAGTACAATGAGCCTTCGTTTCTGAATTAACCAACACCACAGGTTTATTTGGACAAAAACAGGAGATGCTACTTGTCAGGCAGATTAGCAACCAGACAACAAAGGCTTAAATGTCCAGTGTTGTTAATCAGCTACTACTTACTACCACTCACTACTACTCACTACTACTAAAGGAGGAACGTTTGTTAGAAGTTTTTGCTTCCTGTGTGAAAATATAATTCACAGATGTTGCTTTAACTAACAAGAATTGCTTTTATTGTGTTCACACGATGTTACAATGGCAGTGAAATTATAGTTTGACCTACAGAGAGACGGTTCAGATGACATTTTTGATTATTAACTTTGAATGAAAAAAGGATGAGGACAGAATGGACATTTCAGTGCTGTGTGGTGTCCCTGATCATTCACAGAAGAAGGTATTTAATTGTTTTCTGTATTTAAGATAGATGAGATTAGTCATATGTTCACAAAAGTACCATATCATCAATATTACAGTTCAGAGTTCTCATGTTTAAATAAAAGATAAGTCGAAATTGACTGGAATCTCTCACAACACAATATTTTATCATATAATTTTTCATTATATGATTTCTTTATAGTCACTTGATCGGTCTAATCAATCTGTAGCCAATCAGCAGGCTTTTGTTTATTGTTTATGTCAGAACTTAAGTAAAGAGTCCTACAAAGTGAGGGAACTGCAAAGAAAATGAAACCGAGCAGGTCCGGCCTCTTACAGGGCTGCCCAACACTTGTCCCAGCGGCCATGCTGAGTTATCAGTAGCAACAGATGGCTGTTACCATGACAACCGAAGACATTCTGGGTGCGGCCGTAGGCGTGACGTGTTTCTACATTTAAACTCTTTTGTATTAAAACAGTACTAGGATCAGTCGTTTTTAGTCGGATTTTGTTTCTGCTGTTCTGCTTCAGTACATGAACTGCTACCTGTCGCTGGGTGGGGGGGTCAGGGGGAGGACGTTCCTGTCCTTGATGACCTTTGACTCCAGCAAGCCGAGGCTGAGTCACAGCAGCCTGAACCTATCAGTCACCTTTGTTCAGACTCGTGTAGATCAGATGGGATTTCGGAGGAATGCGGTGCGGGATTTCAAAATAAAGCGGGGAGAAAGAGAGAGCTGTCAGAAAAATCAATGGGTGTGAAAACGTTTTTGTGTGCAAGTGTGTTTCGCAAAGCAGTATTCAAAAAAACCTTTCACCTTTGCTCCTTACTTCTTGTTTTTACTCTCCTCTTTTTCCCCATCTTTGTTTCATGGTTATCTTAAAGCAACACACTCTGGATCAACAATTAAAACTCCAAAATACAAACGTAACCGCACTCGACTGATAACGGCATCGTGAACTTTTTTCCTCGCTCGTGTGTGGAGTTTAAAGGTGAAGCCTGTGCGACCATGTTGAACCGGAGTTAGACCAGTTTTCTCCAGAATGTTATTGCTTTTTCTTTTTTTTTTTTTGGAAAGGAGAGAAGCAGAGAACAAGTGTAGCAGCTGTTTGGCAGATCAGCAGAGCAGGTTGTGAGATTCTTGGTGGTTTGGATTTGTAGGCGTCCAGGATTAGTTTCGGGATTTGTTTTTTTTGCAGAATATAATACTACATAAAATACTACATGACAATCTGCTGCTAGTAAGGACGATCTGGTTCAGAATTAATACCCAGATGTTTGTATAAGGAGTTTTTCGAGCCACTTTCCTCTGTTGATGGTCGACAGTGTTCAGTTTTTTTAAATAACACTTAATATCAAATGCTTATTTTGGAGGAAAAAAACAGACTTTTAAACCCAGAGGAATACTGAACCCACTGGATGTTGCTTTAGATGACATTCTAGCATTAATATTCAGAAACTCCATAAGACAATAATCTAACTGGATGCCTAAAAAGCAAAGCGTGCCATGTTTTCTGCATCAAGAGACTTGTTAACACAAATGCTGGTCAGTCACTTTAACAGCAGCTACATTCAGGTACTCAGGAAAAAATCTGAAACTTGTTTGAAACTCTGAGCTTTTCACTAATGTTCCTCCAAGCCGTCCGTGTGTCCCTGCACTCTTTTTTTTTTTTTGCACAGTAGCGTTAACTCCTCCCTCGGTGCCGCAGTGTTTATCTGCTCTGTTACAGTTTTCTCTACTCATGGTGTTCAGAGATATGAACAACCCAAAGTGCAGATGCAGCATGCGCACGTTTCAAAACCTTTGGAGTCACTTCCAAAAAAAAAGCGGCACAACAAACACATCCCGTTTTAATACCGCGGTACCAAACTGTCAAATTTTTTTGGCCACAAATGTGAGCAATTATAGACTTTGCATTTACACACATAATGCAGATCTTATTACAGTCAAATCATAATACTTGACTTTATTGTTTTGACAGAACCGTACATGCAGACGACAAACTGAGAGTAAATGCAAAAAAAAAAAAAGAGAATAAACCTGCAGTCATTCTACATTTTTCTCAGCCAGTTGGTGCTCCAGAGACTTCTGTCGGTGTTAAGTTTGTGATTTATCTGTTGCATCTCAAAGTAACTGTGTTTTCAAGCGTGTAAGTTAAAATCCAGATCATATGAGGATGGATGCTTCGTCTTGCGGTTTGCATGCAGCATTAGAATACGCAGATAGAAACAGATCGCACAGGATCGTGTTTGAACAGATAGATACTGAGAGAACGCCTCAGGAAACTAAATGAAAACACTCCCTGCTCCTCTTGTAAATCTTGGCAACGACCGGTGGAGCCGCGGTCCGTCTGTGAGCCCGGTGTACAGCGGGAACGTACTGTTATTGTGGTGGCTGATGTGTAATCGGAGAGCGTCGACCTAGTTTTTCGGGAGTCGTGGTATGCGAGCTGCATGAGGTCAGCGAGGAGAAGAGATAGCAACAGTGCAGAGGACGGCGAGTCTCACTCAGCAGAAGTTGAGCCTCGGATGAATTTTCAGTGTTGCACAAAGGTTAAAGGCAGCATTCGACATTTTAACGTTGTAATTTAATGTCTTTTTCTGTTGTCTGAATCATCGCTGCATCTCATTTCCGCTATTTTTCTCTTTAAATAACAATTATTTTCATTATCAATTAATGTGTTGATTATTCTCTTGATTCATCGATAAGGAGTTTGGTCCATAAAACGTCAGAAAATGGTGAAAAATGTTTCCCCCAAAGCTCAAGATGCAACCTAAACTGTCTTGTTTTGTCCCGACCAACAGTGAACAACCCAAAGATACTCAGTTTACTGTCATGGAGGACTAACTTGTACAGTTTCAGCTGTATTATTATAACATCATCATACCATTAAGTAATAATCTACCGACAGTATAATGAGATCAGTTGTATTAACAAGCTCTAAAATATTTATTTCATCATAGCCAAAAAAAAAATAGTCTGTTTTGGCTGCTTTGAACTTCCGTATTAGTGCGTCCTTCACTTTTTTTCAGTCTGTTTGACTTGCTGCATGTATGCAAATGATGAAGTTATGTGTATGTATGCAAACTACGTGCAATCATTCCTTGTGTGAACAGCAGTGATTCTCATCTGACACATCTAGGTCGTCGAGGTGGTGTTCAAAACGTTGGCGGATCTGATTTATTGATACTTCCATCGGTTTGATATTGTTTTACACAACGTCGGAGGACTCTGTAGCTGATATGAGAAGGGTTGTGTTGGGGTGGATAGCTTTGGGCCCCGGGGCCCTTCAGAGGCTTAAACATAAGAACCTGCTCAGCTTGAATAATGTATGTGCGTGTGTGTGTGCGTGTGAGCAGGCAGTTTACAAAAGATTAAAACCGAATGATTGACAGACTCGACCAGAAAGAAGACGCAGTTTGTTTCTCTGTGTACGTTAGTGAGAACAAAGCAGCAGCAGAAAGATAAGACACTGTAAATATGAGTGTGTGTGTGTGTGACTGACCATTGACCAAACAGCCTGGCGCTCACACCGAACCTTGACCCTTGTGACCTTTCATGTAGCGTCAAGCTATTTACTGCTTTATTTACTACACAGCTATTTACTGTGTGTTTGTGGGGAGGGGGGGGGGGGGATGGAGGGGCGTGGGGGAGGGGGGTTGAAATGTGTGTGCTCAGCAGTAGTAATACTGAAGCGAGTTCAGCCCTCTGATTGATTTTTTTTAAAGGTTCCTTTTTCAAGAGGTCAAAGGTCACATTACTGGAACAGGGGGTAGATGTCACTTTTCTTCTACTGGCCCCATTCCACGTCTATTTATACTGAAACTGTGTGTGTGTGTGTGTGTGTGTTTGTTTGTGTGTTGACATTGGTCAGCTGATATTGTCAACTTTGTGTGTGTGTGTGTGCGCTTGTGTGTGTGTGTGAGCCCCTCCGTATGGGGGGAGGGGCTATGTTGTCTCAGCTATTTTGGGTGACGCCCCCCTCCTCCCTCCCTGGCTGCTGCTGATATATAAACCCTTGTCAGCCACACAATCTTTTCTTCACTCTTGTTTTAGCTGAGACAACAAACCCGAGGTAAGCTTGTGTGTGTGTGTGTGTGTGTGTGTGTAACTTGTTATCCTTCGGTATGCTGTAGACATTTTTGGTTCATACGGACTGTAAAAAAAAAACCAAAATCTTGCTGTCAACAATAACAATATCTGCCTCTTCTGCTGTTATTAGGATGCTTTGACCTTTTGACCTCAGTGTTTATGGCTTGTAATGTTATTAATCCATGAATTGAGATTCATTTCTGGTAGACAGTAACACGTTCTCATGTCTGTTTTAATTGTGCAAATGTTGTTAAAAGCAAAAGAAATGTGATGAAGAACATCTGGATGTTTCCCATCCTGTGTCTTCAGGATATAGTTGTATTTAATTGTAGTAAAAGTAGCGTTAGTAGTATTTCCTGTTTGCTCATTGGAACAGCAAGTTTGAATTTCTCTGCCATCACACACACACACACACACACACACACATTCTCTAAAACTCTGCCGCCTGAGTCGTTTTCGTACGGCTGTGTGATCCTGTAAAAGAATGCAGAACATGTTTAGCCTGTTGCAGCCAAATGTGTGCTCATCTGTCCAAGAAGGAGAGTAGTTTTTTTTAAAGAGATAAAGTGTGTGTGTGCATGTCTTATTAGAGAGTCGACTTAAACAAATAAAGGAACTAAGTTTTATATTTAGTTTGTCTTCTGGGTGTTATGTTTCTGTAGGGATCAGAGTGATTTATGAGGTGCTAAGAAGCTTGATGCTGATTATGTAAGACCGAGTTGGGGGGGGGGGGGGGGGAGTGTGTTTGCAGAGTGTGTTTGTGTGTTTTTCAGTTGTTAGCTTTTCATCAGCGCTGTGGACATCTAGCACGTCCTGTATGCCGCTACGATCACCTGCAACTGTCAAGATTGTCACATCAGAAGGAGCTTTTAAGCTTTTATACATTCATAAGCGGTATACGTTGATTTATAGATACTATATGTTAGTAGATAGACGTCTGTAGAGCTGCAGTGATTAGTCAATTAAATTATTTGCCAACTATTTTGATAATCAATTAATCATTTTGGGTTATTTTTTAAGGAAAAAAAAATTCCAGCATCTTAAATGTGAATATCTGCAAAAATCTAAAAAATATCTAAAAAAAAAAAAAGGAATTATTAAACAGCAACAAAACTTTACTCAAGTTATGCACCCAGTCTTATTAGACTGGCAAATGTCTTTAGCTTGTAATAAATGTATTTAAAAAGACATTTCCTTTCAAGTTATTACCATCTTATTGGTACATAACCGTGTCATAACCAGCTTAAAATACCTCATTACACTCATGAGATATTGGTGTAAGTCCAACCACATTATGACTTAGCAGGATAATTTAGCATCATACACTCATTCCCTCCGGCGCTCCGTGTCAGCCAGAGCGAGCCGAGACCGGTTTTGTTATTTGTCGTCCGTCGTCAGTCGGGATCAGGAAGGAGAGATATTTCAGTGGAAGCCTGGACGGTGATGAAGATGTATTCTTCAGGAAAGCTGGAATCATAGCAGGAATCTACATACTTTTGTGTTTTCCCTTTTCTTCTTCTTCTTCTTTCTTTTTATCATTCATCCCATTCGTTCCAACCTGGCAGCAGTGTTACAGCCGGACCAGGCAAGACTTCCAAAAATAAAAATACGTCCATCTTATCAGCTTTATGCACAAAGAGGCGGAGAGAAACGTCCAGGCTCAGGAAGTGACGAATCAGAATAACAAACCGGCCTCTAAACTCAAAAACTAGAAAGTGTTTACTTCAAGATATTTAATTTTCAGAATAAATTAACTTGAGGCTCACCATCATCCCTAATGAGGTCTGCTAACTTTTTTTTATTTATTTATTCCTGTTGTATTTCACACAAAACTTGTAGAGAAATCAGATGTTTTGAGTCCGTTTTGCAGCGGCGGGAAGTAAAACAGATGCTGTTCAGATGCAAAGAGAATTAACAATCCTAGACTTGCTGAAGCTCTCTCTCTCTCTCTCTCTCTCTCTCTCTCTCTCTCTCTCTCTCTCTCTCGCTCTCTCTCTCTCTCTCGCTCTCTCGCTCTCTCGGCTTCCTCGCGCGGTGTCACTGTGGCTGTTTTGTGTGTTCGTTCAGCTTGTTATACAACACCGACGGATTCCAGACATCAGCTGTTTCATGACCCTGACACACACACTCTCCTGGAGGGGTTCCTCCAGGAGAGTGTGTGTCTGATCCAGGGAACAGTGTGTTCAAACACCCTCAAGATTTGACTCTATGAGTTATTTATGAATTTAATGAAAGGATGAGTTTATAATCAAGTCGGAACATGTCTTCATACCTCTCAACACACACACACACACACACTTCATCCTGCTCTTCATCTCTTCCTCCTCCCCAAACTGAAGCATCAGTTCATGATAATGAAGTATCTTCATGCTTCCTTTCAACAGTTTCACTATTCTCCAGCTCTATAATATTGAAAAACGTAAACATTAGTCTGTAATAACCTCTCTCTCTCTCTCCCTCCAGATGCCTCAATTTGAGAAGACGACGGTCCACATGAGGGACCCCGAGAGGGTTGAACAGATCATCTGTGGCCTCATCAAGGGAGGAGCTTCTAAACTACAGGTACGACATCAGGTGTTTGGCAAAACAGCACCGCCTGCTGGTAGTGAAGCTCAAAGATTTACAGCTGGTTCAATGTTTTACAATCAACTTGTGTTTTTAAAGGAAGAGCTCTGGTTGTTTTTTAAGCCCAGGAAAAGTAGATTCACTGCACAGACAGACACAGAATTGCTTATTTAGAGCTTTTCTACATCCAAACAGAATATCAGGGTTGATCAGCAATGACAGTTCAGTGTCCTCCTCAGAATCAGCTTTATTGGCAAAATATGTTTACGCATATGAGCAACTGGACTCACAATGTACGTATAGTTCCAAGAACGATATTCAGGTAGAAACACATGGACATACAGCCGAAACTAAGACAACAAAGCTGAACAAAGACAAGCAAACATTAACATAAAACTGTTATGTACAGCTTAGTGAGTAAGTCGCATATATATGTGTACACAAACAACAATGGACGACAACACACACTCTATATATACAGGTGAAATAGTTTCTTTAAACTCTAAACAGGGATATAATAGTGTAAGGGGGGGTGTTCTATTGTACGGGAAGTGTAATAAGTGGTTTTATGTATAATATAAGCAGCTTTCTTAGATTTACATTAATTTTGACACTGATGGGCAAGATGTTCATGTTATTACACAATCTGTATGTTAAACTGTAATATGATCAGTGTTACAGGGTTATTGTAGAGAGATTATGTTCTGTATGTGTGTATAGTGTTTAAGGTCACTCGCTCTTTTAGGCTCTCTGTGAGCTCCTCTGCTTCTTCTACTGTCTTTCAGTATTTAATGTGTCTGGCTCTGTTGCAGGTCATCACAGACTTCGACATGACGTTAAGCAAGTTCGCCGTCAACGGCAAACGCTGTCCGACGTGTCACAGTAAGTACAACAAGAAAAAAACACACACGAGGCATTTCCTAGTTTAATGCAATAGTTTGGGGTTGAGGATGTGAGGAACCTGCGTAGTCTGTAATCTCTGAATACATATACATACCCATAAATTCTAATATTTTCATCCTTCTTCTCTCAGATATCATTGATAACTGCAAGCTTGTGACGGAGGACTGCAGGCAGAAGCTGCTGCAGCTGAAGAATAAATATTATCCCATCGAGATCGACCCTCATCTCACCATGGAGGAGAAATACCCGTTCATGGTGGAGTGGTGAGGACACACACACACCTGCACACCCACCTGCACACAAAAAAACACACACTGTCGTGCTCACAAAAAAAATGTGTGTGTGTGTGTGTGTTTGCAGGTATTTCAAGTCTCACACGTTACTAGTGGAACAGCGGTTAGAGAAAGACAAACTGCCTGAGGTGGTGAGAGAGTCTGACGCTGCACTCAGGTATCTGTTACTCTTTGATATAATCAATTATATTATTATTGAATTATTATGTTATAGAGAGATCAGGGTGTCTTGGATCCTCCAGAGACAAGCTTTAGAAGATGTGATGTGTTTGATTGACAGGTGTTATGATATGAAACAACACCTGGATTAATGTTTTCTGATGGTGTTGAATTTTTGTTTATATCTGTAATATTTGTAAAATTAGAGAAAAACATGTTTTTATTTCCAATTACCATCCATGAATAAACAAAATGTTTATAGTTCATCTACAAGTCCATCTATATATCAATAAACCTGTCAAAAAACACTAATCAGGCCTTTAAATTATTATTTAAATTATTATGACTGTAAGACTGTACTGTATAATCACTGCTGGGTTTCAGGGAAGGCTTTGAGCAGTTCTTTGACCGCCTGCACCAGCACAACGTCCCCGTCTTCATCTTCTCTGCTGGTCTGGGCGACATCCTGGAGGAAATCATCCGCCAGGCCGGAGTCTACCACCCCAACGTCAAGGTCGTCTCCAACTTCATGGACTTCGACGACAACGTGCGTTTTATTACATTTACTTTTTTCGGAATTTCTCATCCAACCAAGTGGCTCTATATTCTACATCTTAAACATTTATGGAGTCCTTCAGTGACCACGTTTTACACTCTTAAAGAGATCAAAAAATGTACTTGACATAATCCTCGTCCACCATGTTGTTTTTCTCTGTTGGTCATTTTTATCACGGTGGTCTCACAGGGAGTCCTGAAGGGTTTCAAAGGCGAACTGATCCACGTGTACAACAAACACGACGGCGCCCTGCGGAACACGGAGTACTTCAAACAGCTGAGGG
The DNA here is from genome assembly GCF_910596095.1 of Thunnus maccoyii. Taxonomy (NCBI): domain Eukaryota; kingdom Metazoa; phylum Chordata; class Actinopteri; order Scombriformes; family Scombridae; genus Thunnus; species Thunnus maccoyii. Next base: position 4,176,635 of record NC_056542.1, on the reverse strand, counting down.
AATACTGCAACATCATCCTGATGGGCGACTCGCTGGGGGACCTCAGCATGGCCGATGGCGTGCCCAACGTGGAGAACATCCTCAAGATCGGCTTCCTCAATGACAAGGTATGATGGCCACAATGCACAAACACGGATCCTAAAAGATAGGGAAAATGTCCCGGAACATCTGTAGGTTTGGAAAAGAGAGTTCACAATCTTAAAAAAGTATAATATATAATATATATATACCGTATTTTCTCTAATAGTGGCCGGTGTTCAATTAAAAGCCGAGTCTCCAATAATGGCCGGGGTGATGGTTGACATGAACAAATAAGGGCCGGCGCACCGCGGGGGGGGGGGGGTGTTTATTTGTGCTCTAGAAACTAACCCCTGTGAAACAATTAGATATTTTTTTAATTGATCTGATTCACTGCTTTCTTACCAGCTCCATCTCTTCATTCACTCTCTAGCTCCCTCTCCCTCTTTTTTTAAAATGAGTTGGGAAACCGACAGTAAAGCCTTACTTTACTTTTAACGTTATCAAATGAAAAGAAATGTCCGCCCCCGCTCCTCTTGGTGCCTGTTATAATGTGACTGTGGTTTGTAGTAATGTACAAGTGCCACAAGATGGCAGTAGCTATAATTGAAGTACCATAAATTTTCCACCAATGCCACAACATTGTATAGAGCGAACATGGCACCAAGCTAGCTGGAGGTGGGAGGAAGAAAGTTAGCTTGGAGCTAACGTTAGAGAGACAGCTGATTGATATTTGATATTTGACTGTGCTGTTAACTGGCTATTAATGTTTATATCCAGCGCAACGTTACCTCAGATTTGTTTAGTTTTTAACTGACACTGGCCATATTTCCCCTCCTGTACTTGACCGGTCATACTTCACACATTAGTTATATTAAAATGTTTGTGTAATGTTTCACAATATAAGTCGGGAAATGAAGGCTTTTAATTTTATTCATCATAGCAAAACACAGTAACAAAAGTTACACAGAGCAAACAGAAGCAGATCAGAAAACAATGAACTAAAATATGAGCAAATATACTTATCAAACAGAGGGAATTAGGAATAAAGGCCTCTCTCGAATATAAGCCTGCTTCCATTAAAGGCCTGGTGCCCTCTGCAGTTGAGGTAAATAAAGGCCCCGGCCACTATTAGAGAAAATACGGTATATAATATCCCAAGTCACATTTGAGCGCTGAAAACATTGTCTGCTGTGAGATTTGTGACGCTGTAAAGCCTCTCCTGACAGTTTCCCTCCGGTCTTTCCTCGCAGGTGGAGGAGCGACTGGACAAATATCTGGACTCTTATGACATCGTCCTGGTGAAGGACGAGACTCTGGAAGTGCCCAATGCCATTCTCCAGAAGGTTCTATAACTCCACCCCCCAAAAGTTCACCCCTCCACCCACCTCCCACCAAATCCACTCCTCCTCCTCCTCCCATCACCCACACCCCCCACCCCCCCGCCGGCCTTTCAGACGCTTCACACAAACCTGAAGCTTTGTCGTCGGCCCAGACTGGACACTATCTAACCCCTCCCACTCACTCTGGATCCCACTAGAGTCGTCTTCTGACTCCTCTCTCTCCCCCTCCACCCCCCCCCCCCCCCCCTCCCCCCTCCCTCCACCCTCTAAAAAGCCTTTTTAAAAGACATTTTACATCTCCTGAATGAACTGTTTCAAAAGTCCATGCAGCAGCAGCAGCAAACCCGTTTCTGGTGTTTTTTTTTGTCTGTTCAAATAATTTCTGATGTTCTCTCTCTCAAAGTCATTTATGAAAAAAAGAATAACCAAAAGTGATAAGAAAAAAAAAGCCCCACAAACTCTCACTCCATCTTTATAATTTGCACATTATTGTTACCATTGTTATTCATTGGATTATTTATGATATGGTAATATTTGTCTACCATAAAGCCAGTGCCCACAGACGGACACAGTGTTATCTTTGCAGCTATCCCAGGACCTCAGTTGCTCTAATTATGTGTCTGGTAGGTTTTGCAATTTCAGTTTTAAGAGGTTATGGAAGTAACTGAATGGCAAAAAAAAGGACCTTGAAAATTATAATTCCTAGTATATATATATATATTTAAAAAAAGCTGTTGCCTTGTGACAGCAGCAGTATGATGACACAGTATTCATTTAAGAAAGTATGTCAACATGTAACGCAGCTGATCAGAGGAAAACGCACTTTAAATTCTGTGTCCGCCGGGGGTGGGGGGTCAGGTCCGCCTGCACACGAGCACACGTGTCAGTAGTTTTAATTTGTGGATGTATATACAGGTTCTTGCACAGAAAAGCCATGTTTACATAAACTCTCTTCTTAACCCCCCCCAGCCCTCCCCCCACTGTGCTCAATTGGCATCATATCAACACACAGAAGAAGAAGAAGCACTTTATTCTACAGCTGAAAGGCATATTGACAAATGTCTTTTTTTTTTTTTTTTTTTTTTTTTTACTGCATAGCTGACTCAGCAATCAAGTGTTTTTCTCCCACAGGTCACCATGACAGTGTAGGGTGTAGGAACTTGGCATTAATGCTGAAGGTAAAAAAAAAAAAAAAAGCCCCTTAAACCAAAGTAATACAATGTACAAGTACAACGAAGTGCTGCGAAATCACAGTATAGTTTCTGTCACTATTTCAGTAAACATTAAAGAAACGTACTGCTGTCTGCGGCTCAGTTTAAGTTCATCACATTTTCGTTCTGTGGTTTTAAGAAACTGAGCACTACCTCTAAAATATTAATCTCATGTTGTTGTTTTTTTGTTTTTTTTTGGGAGGTGCAAGGCTAAAATGTCTTTGTGTGTCTCAAAACGTTGCGTTGAATGTTCTCTTTGGATTTGTATGTACGTGTTTTTAAATGTGCTGCTATCACCTGCATGTTGCCTTTTCTTATTGTTACATTTATGTCAAAAGAAATGGGAGAGAAAAAAATATATATATATCAATAAAAACAAGGGGATAATGTCATACTGTATATGTGGACATTATATGGAAATGTATATTGTTTTATTTGCATTTGGAAATATTTCCAGAAGTAGATCAGCTGTGTTGTATTTTTATGAACGGACGGCTTTCTCTCTTTTCTTGATGGTGTGAAATTGAAAATGCAATAAAATGTCATTTTGTGAGGCCATGAGTGGACAGAAATCCGGACTAACATGGACCTCGTGATGAAGCCTTATTATATCATATATAGATAATAGATTATAAATTATTTAAACAGCATATAGAGTTGGCTTATAATTAGAGTAAGACAATAATATGCCATGAAAATGTTCAAGTACAAAGAAGCAGTTCTTTAAATAAGGTACTTTGACTACATATACGTACAGTGATTGCTAAAATGATGATGATTGTGACATTTTATTTGTCTAGTATCATAAATTACATAACTGCATGAAGACAGATTTCTGGCTGCAGTACCTTAAATGTCCTACAGATGGCGGTCGGTGACAACTCGAAGACATCTGGAAATATGTTCAGAAAACAACAGAAATCCCACCAACGTGGCATCTTGTATCTTCAGAAGTAGTTGCTTGAAGTATTGTAAATGTGGCTCGTTGGTCTAGGGGTATGATTCTCGCTTAGGGTGCGAGAGGTCCCGAGTTCAAATCCCGGACGAGCCCTCCTTTTTCAAAGGTAATGCTTACCTGCTTATGAATGGAGATTTATCATTAAAGCAGATTTTACGTGTTAATTTCTATAGCAGGAGAGTAAACATACATCCTCTCAATATAGAAGTGAAATAATACACAAGTTAATACACATTACACACGTTGAGAAAAAAGATAACTAAGCAACCAAACAGGATTATGTCTGTTTATTAATCCATAATGTGATATACATCAATGACATGACTGAACCACAAATGTATTTTGCATCTATAGATATCTTATCAGTCATTAATAAATGGGTGATTGATCCTTTATTAATGTTTCAGAGAGCAGAGAGAGAAAGTTTTCTTTAGGTCTGACACTATAAGTCTGTAAATACATTCACAATCACACTATATTATCATCTAATGTTCTCTAAATTAATAGGACATGACAGCTGTGATTATTTCAGGATTAAATAGACAATATTTGAATGGTAGGTTCCATTATAACCATTAAAACCATCAATCAACACTGACCCTCGATGTGAGAAAATGTATTACAGCTGCACAACAATTAATCAATTTGAATATCTACATTTTTTGTATATTCTTGGCCACTTTAGATAAAGTCTTTATGTCAGACGTAAAGAATGTCATTTAGCGTGTTTTCATTGCTTTCAAGTGTCTGACCCGAACAGTGTGTAAGAGTTAAGTTACTTGTTTAAATAGTTACACACTCTGGTGATGTGAATTAACAGCAGTTCTGGTAGAAATGAAGCCTGCTGCAGTGCAATAAAAGGCCTGTAGATGGCGCTCAGTTACCGGAAAATATATAACGGTGCTGTAAAGTTGTGAGGACTTTGTACTACGTGGCATGTACATTAAGTCTGAAAGTCACGGCTCAAAATACGTTCAGTACGTGGCTCGTTGGTCTAGGGGTATGATTCTCGCTTAGGGTGCGAGAGGTCCCGGGTTCAAATCCCGGACGAGCCCTCAACTTTTCTATATGAAGTATAAAATATGTAACGGGACAAGGTTGATCTTCAACTGCAGATTAAATCAGTGATTATAAAACTGTGGTTCAGGACCTCCAAGCGTCCTTGAGAGTGTTTCAAGGTGTCCTCAACTAAAAAGGCAATAATTTCACTATAATTACATCCATAAATATCACAATAACAGAATATATGACTATGTTGGTCATGGGTTTAATACACTTTCTGTAATAAAACATCTAAAAGTAAAAATCTTACCAGATACAAGACCCTGAGACAAAATCTTATCAAATGGGGTCTGTGGTCTAATTTGTGTCAGTTTAGGGGTTTGTGATGAGAAAAAGTTTGAGAACAACTGTATTAAATTATTTAATATACATAAATAAAAAAACACAGCTGTATGATAAGCTGTACTATATCATAAATGACATGATACTATTTATGCTACATTAGTATCATGTTTTTTTTTAAATTTTAATATTTCTCAGGAAATGCTCACATGTTTTTGTCATTCAGCTTTATGTCATATAGTTTATTATCAGTCGGATACTCAGATGTTGAACTGACTATAACTGCCATAATTTTTATGGATATAGAAAGTTTTTACTTTTAAATTAATATTTGCAAAATTTCTTGTTATTGCCTACATTGCTGAAAAAATAATTTCTTTGGTTATTAACCAAATAAATCAAGCTTAAGTTTAACATGTTGAATAAAGTGTATTTTTTACATGGGAATTTATATTATAGATTTGAATTGAGGCTGAATATGTATATTATGTTTAATCAAAAATGAATATGACAGTTATAACAATTAGCTTTTAGTTACCCACAGTTACCATTAGTGGTGGAAGGTAACTAAGTACATTTACTCAAGTGCTGTACTTAAGTACAAATTTGAGGTACCTGTACTTTACTTGAGTATTTCCATTTTATGCTACTGTGTACTTTTATACTCCACTACCTTTATTTGCCAGCTTTAGTTACTTTTCAGATTAACATTTTACATTAAATAATATATTTTGACATTCTAATTGTTTAAATTGTCAGCTATTTCCTTTTTTAAATGTGTTATGCAGTTTGTGTGAAAGATGCTATACAAATAAAATGTATTATTATTATTATTATTATTATTATTATTATTATTATTATTATTATTATTATTATATAAAAACTATGATACGCAATATGGTGCATTACTCTTACTTTTAATCTACCCAAAGTATCTATAATTGGATCCACATTAATGAACTTTGGCATTAAAATGCTCTTACATGTGTTTGTTAGTGATCAAAACAAACAATATAATACACTATAATAACATAACACAAGAAACATAACATAAGAAGCCAGTCTACATGATGAGTAGTTTTATGTTTGATACTTTAATTACATTTTGCTGATAATACTTCTGTACTTTTACTTAAGTAATATTTTGAATTCAGGGCTTTTACTTGTAATTTAGTATTTTTAGACAACAGTATTTCTACTTTTACTTAATTTAAGAATCTGAATACTTTGTCCATACTGGTTACCGTCTGGAGATCACCAATCCACGGTGATGGAAAGTAACTAAGTACATTTACGCAAGTACTCTGCTTAAGGACAATTTTGAGGTACTTGTACTTCCACTCCACTACATTTCAGAGGGAAATATTGCACTTTCTACTCCACTACATTTATTTGACAGCTTTAGTTACTTTTTAGACAAAGATTTGACACAATGGATAATATAACAAGCTTTTAAAATACAACACATTGACATCTTACAAAAAGCAGTGTGTAGTCGGGGTCACATTTCACATGTCTATGAGTTGTTAACAGCTCCACCAAATAGTGATTTTTCCCTCTAAACTTCTCACATGCTTTCATTTCAGTAAATGTTCAAACGATCCAATATTTCAGCAAAAATCAAAGATTAGAGAAAAAGTCCAAAAACTGAAAACAGATTTGTGTATCAGAACTTTGTTTTTTCTTCTTTCCTCTCCCATTAATCATCTGAATATAACTGTATATAAAGTAGTGTAAACTAGCTCCACCTCCAGCAGCTACAACAGTAACATGCTGCTCTAACACTGATGTAATCTAATGATGTCATATATAATAATATATCAGTCAGAGGGACCAAACCACTACTTTTACTGCAATACTTTTACTACATCAAGCTCATAATACTTATGTACTTTTACTTAAGTAGTATGGAGTATTTTAGACGACAGAATTTCTACTTTTACTTAAGTGAAGGATCTGAATACTACTTCCACCACTGCCAATCCAGTTAAGAAGACCCTAAAAACAATCTGTATTCCCAAAACTCAATTTCCCACCAGCCCTTGTATTTTTGTACATGCGCACTGCAGCCCAGCTTCTCCGTTGAGCGTCAGTACCATGACAACAGGACGATGGCTACAAGCAAGAGGGTGAGAAATGTGATTGCTGTGTGAACCAGGAGTAACAAAACGTCGGATTTTACTGACTGGCTCGTAAACTCAGAGGTAAGAAACACTCGTGAACACAACTAAAATGCTTTGTCGTCAGCGGAGAAGATGAGAAAACAGCAGCGTCTCTCTTCTTGATCTGCTAGCTTGTATCCAGGTAACTTGGAGAGCTAGCTAATTAGCCAGCTAAGCTAAAGTTAATTCAGCCTGTTTGACGTTTAGCTGCGAGCTAACTTACCTATGCAGGATGCCTTAGTTTGAAACCGACTTAAAACAGCCCCCGAATGCATGTATACTTCACTATTTTTACAGTTTTTATTATTTAAACATAGAGGAAGTATTTCACATGTGTCCTCCTGGGTACTAAACACTAATAAACCCACAGGTTTCTGGCTGTGTGCTATTAAAGCCCAAGAGACTATAAACTTGAATACCAACCAAAGACTACAGCAGCTAATTAACTGGCTCGTTTCTCTTTCTCTTTCTGAAACTGTGAACGGACTCTATGCTGTAGCTTTTGATTCCTAACACTTAAACACTTTAAGGCTGTTAAAAAGATAGAAGCCTTTAATTGCCTTTTAATTGCATTTGCTTGTACAACACCTTTAATTGCATTTGTTTTCTTTTGCCTTTTTTTTACATCTTTGTGCTTGTACTTTGATTTGATTCATGTCCGTTGGCTGCTTTAGCATTTTAATTTCCCTTTGGGATAAATACAGTATCTATTCATCTGTCTAAAAAGTAATTTCTCCCTCTGAAATACTGAAAGATCCCAGCTGAAAATGACAGCTCCAGTCTGACTACAAATTCTCATCTGTCAAAACGCTTGAAATTTGAATTTTCAACATGTCTAAAAAGATATTCTGACATAAAGTACATGGATATTAGAGGGTTAAGGTTAGGTCTTCTGGTAGTTGTGATATTTTATTCCATACAATCACAGCATGTGGAGGTTGCTTGTAATAGAAAGTAACTGCTCACTTTTTATCTGTGGAAAGACCTTTTGCCATAAAACAGCACTGGTAGTATGGGATTCAGCATCTTTCTAAAGGACGAGAACATGTATCCCTTGGCTGAAGGACACTGTTCCTTGTCACTATACAGCTGGATGTTGTGAGTTAAAGTTATTTGAAATTTCTTCCAGCTTTATCCTTGCAGAAAGCATTCGGCAAGGCTGATATAAAATGTATTCACAGCTAATTAAAGTTGATAAGATGTGTAACAGGCTGTGCCAAGAAAAGTCAATGAAGCACAAAGCCAAGCAGTCACATGATGATACTGTAAGTCACTTAGCCTGTTAGAAATAATGTTCATATCCCTCTTACTGCTGTCAGGAATTAATACGACTGCATGTGGAGCTGCAGCTAACAATACTGTATTATCAGAATGAATGCAGAAAATGTCTGATATTTAATTTAATTCCATGCATTTTAAATTTTAATAATTTTGAGATTTAATATTAACACCTCCACAGAGAATATCCACAATTTCCAACCTTTTAAACAAATCTTTTTTTTTATGGAATATCTTGTTAGTAGAGGTTGTAATATTCCTTTATCAGGCCTGTGTGGCAGTGTACCGTAGATAGGAGGGATTCTGGATTAGCTGCCCGTTCCACCTGCTCAGCATTTAGCAAGTAGAAAAGCTGCTTGCTCCCATCAACCCCCCCCCTCACTCCCCTTCACACTCACAATCCTCGGGAGCCATGTGACCGGTCCTCTGCTCTGCCATTGGCTGCAGGTGTCGTTATGGTGCACAGAGTGAGAGCAGACAGAGATCATAGTGGACAGTGGTCCAAGCTGTCACCATGTGAACAGCTTGAGCTACACCTTTCTGGTCAAACTGGGTGTTGTTGTAGCTAACAGCCCAACTACGGTTCTTATATTTATTGTATGTCTTAACAATTCAATTACTGTTGTTTTTTAAAGAATAAAAAACTTAATGTGTCTTTGTTTAACTATCACTCGATTAATAGTTGATGAATAAACTGTATTGCTACACATAATTATTTAGGAAGATTTAATTAAAAGTTACTGACATTTAACGACACAAATTACTGAGAAACACGTCAACCGAACACTATCTGACACAGACACACCTTATATACTGTATGTCAAGTTCATAGCAGAAGAGATTTAACATTTGACATTTTTTGTCTTTCTCTCTTTGTGCGATCAGAGGCAGGATGTCTCTGTTCAAGGCCCGTGATTGGTGGTCGGCGGTGCTTGGCGAAGGGGAGGAATTTGACCAGGGATGCATCTGTGTCGGAGACGTAGACAACAGCGGCACCGGACATGGTCAGTGTGTTGTTGCTGGTGTCTTGTGGAACCATGCAAATACAGAAAATGCGTGTCATGTATAGTAATTTAATGAGGAAGTGATGCATCACCATACAACGTACAGACTGCAGGACCACATATGAAATGAGCCCATGTTGAAGTTTAGCCATTAAATTAATATATAAAGTTAAATGTGCACTCTCATACTTTTATTATAACTTGGTTGATTGTGTAAGAGTTATTTGTAGAGTAAATAGAAACTTACCAGCCACAGACAAAAGGTAAGGAAGATGCATTTATTTGGTTGGTGATAGCAGCTTCTAGTCTGATATCTACATGTATATAATGTTATATAGGGAATTAGAATTATTGAATTGCACCAGAATGACAGTTTTTCTTCTTTGGCTTAACAGAAAAAGATACAGCATAATCACAGATCAAACACAACACTTTTACATCTAAACCCTCTAAATCAGATATTCCTTTTACTACAGAGGACAGAAATTAAACAAAAGTCAGTGATCATATGGGATGTTTTGATTTGATTTAGTTACATTTATTTCAATAGTGTGTCATGTTAGCATTTACTGATGTCTAATTTGTCAAAAAAAAAATACAAATTTTAAGTACTTGTACTGTAACACTGACGATGTTCTTGTTTTATAATTTTAGATTACATCTTGTATCTATGGAAGTTGAACACACATATTGCAAGTTGCTCTGGACTTAGACGTCTGACCCGATCTTTCAGGTCACTGCCTGGTCAGAAGTCATGTCCAGGCAGCCTAGAAGTGGCCAAAATGTAGGCAGAACACAAGAGAGGGATAATAAAACTGTTCTGTTCTCTGTTTCAGTGACAGTGACAACCTCCTGACATATACAACATCTGTATTTATCCTCCTCTGTGATTATAACATTGCAGACAAGGTGGTGGTGGGCAGCTACATGGGGATGCTGCGGATCTTCTTCCCTCATACCAATAAATCCAGTGAGGCAGGCCAGGGTTCGGCCGAGGCGCAGCTTCTGGAAGTCCAGCTTCAAAACGCTATCATCCAGGTGGAAGTGGGAAAGTTCGTCTCGTAAGTAAACGTACACAAGCCAACGCCGCCAGATGTTTAAATAGAGATGTGCTGTAGCCATGCTGGTGATATTTCTTTTCTCCGAATTAAACCTCCACGCTTTGAGAAAATCTGTAGGGTCAGGGTCCTGGTATTGTTCATTTCTGGCTTACTGTCAGCCATCGTTAATGTTATTAGTAACACCTGTTCTTTTCCTTATATGTCTGCTGTGAAAAAAGGCCTTTTGGTTTGAGTGTTAAGAATGTGTCACTCCTGATAAATCGAGTCACCGCAGATTTGAGCTCTAACACACGGATCATTGATTGATCTCTCGGTGCTCCCTTCCTCCCGCCTTTACCTGTTTTAGTGTTTTGTAGGTCAGAGTGGCATTAGCCTGATGTCCCTCTGCCAGGAAGCAACCTTAAACCACTATCTCACGAATGCAGATCTGTACCTTATTGTCTTAGGACAGATAACGGATTACGCTCATCTACTAAAGGCACAAAGAAGATGTTAGACCCTGAAGCAAATGTAAATTATATTTGTTCACTTTTACAGAAACGTTTCTGGTCAGATTCATCAAAGCTTGTACCATTTTGAAATACATATTTAATTTATGTTTTCAGATTTAATTAATCATTTCATCTATAAATGTCAGACAATAGATGTCTTTAAATCACTTGTTTTGTCCAACCAACACTCAACCAAACCATTTACAAAGATATAAAACAGACAAAAGAAGCAGAAACTCAAATTTGAGAATCTAGAACCAGCAAGTGTTTAATATTTTTTGCTAAATCTGTTGGTTATTTCTTGCGATGTGTGGTCAGGGTGCAGGGCAGTGGTGCTTTGAATTCCACTATTGCTACTATCATCAGCTAAATGCTTAAAATATAAACGTAAAATAAGAATAACAAGTTATTTATGAAGCTTTTGAGTATGTTAGAGACTATTCACAGTGTAGGCATTCAGCTAATGCTCATATTTGCAAAGGCTTGTTATTAGTGAGGCGGTCAGAGGTCATTGTTAGATAGAACCCGGAGCTGTTGATAGATGTATCGGCCCGCTGCAGGAATTGAACATTTGAGCTTTAGATTACAGGACAGCTACTCTTGAGCACTCTGGCTACTCTGGCAGCCATATCTCCTCTGTTTGTGTTACATATATGCGCTGCCTGGGAATGAATCACTGGTCTTTCTTTAACTCTGTCATGACCTTCTGTGAATTATAAGTTTTCATAGTATAGCTAACAATATAGCCTTACTTCAAACTGCCAGGCAGAAACACCCATTCATAACTCATCACACCACTTTTTCATTCATAGAAAAACCATCCCTGCTGTTACTTACCACCACATTAACATGTCCTTTTTTTCCTCTCTGCACTGCATGCTAACCCCAAACCACCATGTCAGGATTTCTCCCCCCATGCTCATGATTTACCACGATCTATCAGCCACCAGGCGGCCCAAACATAGTTGCGCTTATAATGTCAGGCTAACCGCTGAGTTGCTAGCATAGCTGCTGGAACCCAAGAGCCCCATCCTGATTTGTTATTGCACTGCATAATTGGATCTGGAGAGCTGACCTCCAACGAGTCAAGGTCAAGTGAAATGTGAAAATGACTTGTTTTGGAGTAAAGATGATTAAGCTAGCCCTCGGGAGGAGCGGGAGGAATGTAATGACGTGAGATGATGGGATGGTGGTGATATGTATGATACTTAGTGGAGACTTTTATCCACCTTATAGTATAATGTATTTAACTTAGCAGGAAAGGAAACACACTGAACCTTGTGCTCTTTTTAAAGACACTTCTTTATTGTGTACATTTTAGGCCTGAGTGACTCCCAGGTAGTCATTCAGAACTGGAGCAGAAAGTGGAAGACAGATAAAGAGAAGTAAATTGAGACTACATAACTTTATAAGGAATAGATACCCCAATTTTTCTCTTATAACTGAAAAGTTGAATGCATGAGCAGTATAACACACCTTTACTTGATTCCTTATACTTTTGCATCTATAGCATATTTGGTTGGTTATGAAAAGTAGCTTAAGGTGGTGAATGTTTGCGAACTCTAAATACATACTGCTGTACTCTAACTGACATTACTACCACTACATGTCAACTACGTCACTCTTCTCTACTACATTTAAGCCTGTCATGGAAAACAGTTTGAATAGTTTTATTACAAAAGTGAAACAAGACGTAAACGCCTTGTAACTCACCAGGTGACATTTTCGTTGTTTTACTTGGGGTCCCATTAGAGCAACTTTCCATGTGTTATTTTTCTATTATTGGTATTTTTGGCCACAGTGGCCGTCATTCAGAACTATTTCCATAGCTTCACTTTAGGGACACATTTCATGAAATTAGAGCTGCAACAATTAGTCGACATTTGAAGGCGTCACCTTGGGCTTTGGGAAACCACGACTGACGTTTTTCACCATTTTCTGTTGTTTTATGGACTAAAACAACTAATCGATTAATTGAGAAAATAATTGGCAGATTAATCGATAATGAAAATAATTGTTAGTTGCAGCCCTACATGAAATATTCCTTAATGAAAGATTAGGGGAAGGATAGACAAATGTTCTTTTACCTGAAGAAGTGGTCAGTAGGTTGATTATTGTTACCCAGCACCTGCAAAAACGTATGGATGCGCATGTACCCACTCATGATTATAGACAAAAGTTCGGCCATAGCTCTGACATTCTGATGTCTGTTGTTTCAGACAACAAGATCCTTAATGTACTGTAATTTCCTTTAACTGCTTTGCTTAATCTGATGAATTACACATTGATTGGAACCACTAACCCTGACAGTGGTATATTTAAATTAATCTTTTTGTGTAAATTTGCCTGTCCATGGCTTCAACAGTATGCAATGCAATTAGAATGTCTGCACCACGTCTGAAACCCTTTACACTTAGTCTTTGTTGTGCGAACAGTGTGTTCAGTTCTCCAACCCAGTCTGACTTTGAAATATACAGTAAGTTAGACATAATCTAGACAGGGAGTTGAACCTCTAAGCCTGGCAGTAGTGCTGCTTTGCTTTAGCCATCGATCTAAACACAAAACCTCCCATCGCTGTTCGGCGGGTGTACAGGAACGTGCCGGAAAGTGAGGTTTCTGGGAAAAGCTCCGGAGGTTTGCCTCAGAGACTTCCCACATCATCACACTTGGAAGCAGCATCCAACTAAATCAGTCTGTTTGGAAGATGTCGTGTTTAGTTACCTGCGGTTTCCACCACAGCATTCTTCAGAGACCGGTGGGCATTTTGGAAACTGGCCTTGACAGGGAAGCACGTTGTAAATATTGTTAGGGCAGACCGAGGTGGGCAGATGGTGAAAGGTTTTGTTTCAGCACCGACTAGCGTGGTTTTCCAAGAAAGAAAGAAAACTTGTGGGATCCAGTTTTCTCTTTCCTTGTTGTTTTTTCTCTCGGCAAACATTACAAGAGTGGTTGAAAGTTAGTAAAACAGCATCTGTTCTGGGTCCAAAGAGTGGACAGATTCCTTCTCAGTGGGTTTGTGGTAAATAAGTGAAAATCTAGGATGAGCATCACTGAGACCATCCTTCTAAACCTCAACCATAACCAATGTAAAAAATCCAACGGCTGTCAACCACAATAGGAGGAAGCACTGGCCTAGCTGAAGTGTCTCCCAGTAAGAAATGTAATCTTCACCACCTCCAGGGCTGCAGCTCTGTAGCCTGTTGTTAAAAGCTGTTGATCCATCTTACAGATAGTTGATTCTGTTCTCAACTTCTCTTCAAAACTCTGTAACTTCTGTGTGGATTTTACAAAGTTTGTATCCAACATAATGTACAGGAAATGTGCACCAGCAGTAATGCTCCAGTACTGCTGGTTATCCTATTATTGACCATTAGTTTTACTGTTGTCGAGGATTCTGTAGCTGTATGATGATTGTCGTGTAACACAGAATCTTTTGTTCTCTTTTCAGGTGTTCGGAGCTTCTTCACCTGGCTGTTCTTCACCCCAGGAAGCTTTCAGTCTACTCTGTTTCAGGTAAGAACACATACATACTGTACATGTGAGCAGCTAAATGTTTTGTTTTTTTCTCTCTTGTTCTCTGTATCTCCTTCCACTTTTAATGAGCTTGCTTGTACTTTTTGTCTTCATCATTCATGTTTAGTGAGAACAATTTTCACCTTCAAAAACATCACGTAGGACTTGTCGTGTGTGTATGTGTTTTTCAGGCACTGCAGGGAACGTGGAGCACGGTGATCAGTACCAGCTGAAGTTGGTTTATGAACACAATCTGCAGAGAACAGCCTGCAATATGACCTACGGCACCTTCGGAGGAGTCACAGGTACGACTGACATTTTAAATGCTTTTAATTTGGCTGCGTGTTACAGCTGATATGAAGAATTATGCTAGCTGTCTGACTCTTTTTTTTGGTAACTTGTTAGTTTAATCACTGATCTACATTACATCTACTCATTGATATTTGCAACCAGGGATTTGGACTTGATCAGCTTATCAGAAAAAGCATCATCCACGTACAAGTCAAAAATACAGACCAGAGTAGTATTAAAACGTATCTTCAGTCTTCATTTACACAAACAACAAACATCCTGGAGTCACACAGGAATGTTTATGCATAATTACATCACATATAACTTGTAACGTCTCTGACAGCAGTGTCATACAGTCACACACACACATGCAGGTCTCTGAAGGGCATTTTATGTTCACCAGGAACAGTAGCTGGAAGGAGTTTCTTCTACTATTTATAATATTTTACCAGCTGTGTGTGTCCCTGCCTTTGCACATCTGTCTTTGTGAGGACCAATTAGAGTTTTAAACTTTGGGGAGTAAGGACATTTTTGCAGAGAACAGTTTGGTCTGACCTCATTTTGGGCTAAATCTTCAAAAGGCTGTTTGGAGTTTTAGGGTCAGGGGTTATAGTTAGGTTTAGGGACAGGTAAGGGTTAGGCTGTTATAGATGTGATGGTTAGAGATAGAGGCTAGGAAATGCTGTGAATGTCCTCGCAATTGTAGAAGTACAAATGTGTGTGTGTGTGTGTACGGGTGAACATCTGTGCATGTGTCTTGGCGAAAGTGGTAATTGGCAGAACTGGACAAATACATAAAACTATAAAAGTCTCTGAGAGGAGCAAAGGATGGAAAGACAGAGAGGGAGAAACAGAGGTCACATTGCTGCTGCTCTTTCTGTAGTCAATTGAGCTTTTGGAAAAACCAAGTAGGGGAAAGCCCTCGACTACCCAGCATCCAAGAAACACACACACACACACACACACACACACACACGGGGAACCCCCTTTTAATGCAGAGAAAATGGCAATCCTAAATAAAGACTGTATTGTCAAGCTGTGTGTGTTGGACCCTTCATTCACTCCCTGTTTATATAGTGATGTGTGTGTGTGTTATTGATAGAAAGAATATTGTGGGCTCTTTACAACCAACCATCCACGTACTGGATGCACGTGTTTAGTGTGTACCATGAATATCAATGTGTGTATTGTTTGAAGAAATGCATGCACACATATAGAAAAACATATAAGTACCCTCTCCTCTCTCATTGATGGCATCCTCCTCTCCTGCAGTTCCCCCGTTTTCACCACTAGATGGCACTGTAAGCCCTGGAATCACTAAGCTCTAAGGCCTCGCAGTACCGTCTTATTACCAAAATTGAATGAATGGGGACCCTGTATTGCCTCTTGTAGGGAAATTCCCTTTTTTTATTCGCCTCTCAACAGAGAGGTCAGAGTTCAGTTACAGAACAAGCACCTCTGGATCTCCTAGAGATTTTTTTTTATCTTGCATAAGGACACTTCAGCAGGATGGGGGCAGTTTTTAACTACCTCCTCAGCTTGAATAGCAGCTTGGCTGAAGGAAAACCACATCACAATAGTTCAAACACTTTTTTCCTCACTTTAAAAAAAAAAATCTCAAATATTAAGTTTTAATTGTCTTTAATAAATCAATAAACCTTGTTGCTCTAGATAACCAAAAAAAAAAGTAGGCATGAGGATAAAATCATAGTAAAGAGCAAAATAAAACCAATTGAAACAAGTGCAAACGAAAGCTGTAATTTACAGATAACTTGTAGAATGTAAAGGGACATAACGTCTAGACCTTTCAAAAACAAATTCTCACTTTTCATTCTAAATATATTTTATTATTTTACCAATTATTCTCATTCATTTTAACAAGTTACACACACTGCTGTTGCTGTTCTGCAGACCCTCCTAATGATTTAACTCAGGCAAAAGTCACTCTGAGGCTTAATACAAAGTGATGTGCATGTTCTGTAAATTGTGAACAGTTCAATAAAAGTAATTTAGATCATTTAGATCATTTAAGAGGCTTCAGGAGGTAAAACTATGTAGTCTTGTTACTGTATAAAAGCAAACAGAGAAAAATAATGTAGGTTTTTTCTATCACTGTAATAATCTGCCAATCTCTCAGGTTATGTACACCTTTTTTCTAGATTTTAACCTTTTATTTTGAAATGTATGATACTATTTTGGGGTGTTTTTTTTGCCCTTTATTAGATACAGTAGAGACAAACAGGAGATCATGCAATAACATGATTACATAGTCGTGTTAACCACCCTTATCTCTAATATGAATATCGTAGTGTTGAAATCTTTGGCTACATGTGTTTTATTATATACCTCATTTTGAAATGTTTTTATCCAGATTCTTGCTTGTTTACTGCTGCAGAGGTTTAGATTCTGGTCCTGAATTACAGAAAAACATCACTCGTTCCTTCATAGTCAAAGCTGTTGCAGATACAGACTATTTTTAAGGTCAGATGAGTTGTTTGGGATAATCTGGGAGCGTTTGAGTGTGTGAATCCGCACGCCGACGGAGCTTTCGTCACCATTTCGTAAAGTTTACACAAAAACAAGCCGATCTCACGGCTGATCAGCTGGAAAGCAATCTCACAGACATTACACACACACTCACGCACGCACAAACATTTTTAACGATGTGCAGACAAATGCAAAAGTGCACGTCCATGTACAAACAAATCACACACACATAGAGGAGGGTGATTTCTGTGGTGGTTTACTGAGTACAGAGTGATGGTCACAGTTCTGAGGCCAGACCAGCCAAATGTCTGAATGTGTAATTTTGTGTGTGTGTGTGTGTGTGTGTGCATACATGTGTGTGTTTCTTCAGTAGAGTGTGACAGCGCTCCGCTCTGCAATGTTCAAAGTGTGTGTTTGGATTTGGAAAGCATTGAGTGTGTGTGTGTGTGTGTGTGTGTGTGTGTGTGTGTGTGTGTGTGTGTGGGACTGTATTTGCAACGTCTGCTGTTACACGTGAATATGTGTGCGTGCGTGTGTGTGTGTGCGTGTGTGTGTGTGTGTGTATGTGGGTAGGTCTATAATAGCAGCCATTTAGCGGTGCTGTAGGCGCTGTAATAGCAGCTCTGTACTAATACTGCTCTAATAGCTGGGCTGCCTTTGGGTTTGGGTCACATTCAGGCCACACACACACACACACACACACACACACACACACACACACACACACACACAGCATGGACTGACCTTGTCGAACTTTGGTCAGACACATATAGATATACATGTGCACACATAATCGCACATGCACAGACACACATACATATATACATATATACACTCATGCACAAAATAAATTGGCACACACACATTCACATGTACTTTCTCACACACACACACACACACACACACGAGGCTCTGCCCACTGCAGTGTGCGGCCAGCCTCTGTGCTTTGTTGGCTGCTCCGTGCTCGCTTGTTCAACATGTCTTATTAATGACACTAATACAGGCCTGTTTCCTCTCCTGTGTCTGAGCAGCGGCGCTCTCATACCGGCCTCTTTCGACACGTTATACCTGGGCGTGGGCGTGTGAAATTACACGTGCACGCTCGTTATTACGGCACAGCCTCCATCCTCCAACCTCCTTTTTTTTCAGTACGTAGCACTTTTCCTATTATTGATGATACAGCGCCGTGTCGGGGCCGTCTGGGTGTGTGTTGTTTTTGACCCTCGCTTTGCTCTTCGGGGGTGGGAAACGATCACCGCGCGACCCGACAAATCTGTTAAGTGTTTGTCTGGGCGGGTGGTTTCGCTCCTCCAGCTGTTTTTGGAGTCCTGATCTGTCCGTAGTGTGTTTTTGTTTTACGCCACAAGCCCCTGCGGCCAATTCTGATCTGCTACTCATAACTGATATGCCTCGCTATGTTTTTGATGTAACACAGATTTTAAATACACACTAACACTATTTTATGGGGACTTTTCATTTCCTGATAATTTCCCAGTGTTTTTTTTTTTTTTTTTTGAACAATTCCTGCAAAGAAATGTGGTATAATTACAGGGAAAATAATGACAAAACCAGGATAAGAATCAGTAAGTAGAATTATCATAATGGTAATTACAATAATGCTAACAAACACACTCATGAGCAGTTTCTGTGTTTCAAATAGGTTTTCTACTCTTTATCAAACACACACACACACACATACACACACAGATATAAATACCCACTCATGCATGAATATAAATCCAGCCATATGTAGATACACTCAGATGCTGTTGGCTCTTTATCAATCATTGTGTTACACACACACACACTTGCACTTACAGGGTGTGTCTGCGGTGTGTGTGTGTGTGTGTGTGTGTGTGTGTGAGAGACCTTCACTGTGTTAACGGCCACCCTGAACTCCGCTCATCACTCCGATACACACATACAAAACATACACGTGTTTACACAGAATAGGTGTGTAGGAGTGTGCGGCTTTTCTGTCTAAATCCTTGGTGATAGATGGTGTGTGTGTGTGTGTGTATGTATGTGTGTGTGTGTTGCGCTGTAGGTGGCTGTCTCTCTGACCTCTAGTTGATGGCAGTGTGAGTTTTAATAGCGCGTTGAGGCCTAATTATAGTTCTCTGGTCACACAGTCCCACTGCTTTATAGCTTGAGTGTGTTAGCGTGTGTGTGTGTGTGTTAGGGAAAGGGCCTGCTGCGGGATGTACTAAGCCCTAACAAACACACATTCTTGTACACATTCATACCCAGAGCCAGGTGTATGTATGTGTATGTGTGTGTGTGTGTGTGGAGGTGTTAATGGAGATATCAGATTCAGCCAGAGGGAGAAACTCACCTCGTAGCAGCAGCAGCAGCAGCAGCAGCAGCAGCAGCAACAACAACACACACCACCACATCAGTGCTGAAATGAAACAGGAGCCACGGATGTCGTTCGGGATCGCCGGTGTTTGTGTTTAAATAGCGAAAAAGTTGAAACAGCGGAGTCAGAGTTGTATTTATAAAGCAAGAGTATGTAACTCGAAAAATATGATGCCTCTCTCCTAGCCAACAGTGATTCTGCTTATACACATCTGAACTGTTTGTCCAAATAAAATTTTCTCTGTAAAAAAACAGACTTTATTAATCCCAGATGGTTCTGCTTGTCTCGCATACATTGTGATGGTAATTTAACATGTTGGTCTAATTGTTTGAATAAACACCTGAGTCGTTTTACAGATAAGGATTTTTTTTTAAACATTTTTATAAGATTTTCATGTGTCCAATTGCGTTTGAACCCTTGGGCACTATGTGTTAAAAGCCTTCTTCTATACTGATACTCAATTTAAAGCTGAGACTTAGCACTTTAATGCATTATTTTATATCATATTGAACACTGAAGCACAAAAAAATGTGTCCACACTGTATCATATCTCTGCCTGTGTGATATCAGTTTTTATGGGCTTAAGAGCTCACTTCATCTGCTCCGTCATCTCTTCATCAGGTCACCACTCGCTGTGCATCCAGTCTATGGACGGGATGCTGATGTTCTTCGAGCAGGACAGCTACTCCTTCGGCAGGTTCCTCCCTGGTTTCCTGCTGCCGGGCCCGCTGATCTACAACCCCAGAACAGACAGCTTCCTCACCGTGTCCTCCGCACGCCAGCTGGAGAGCTACAAGTAGGTTTAAACGGCCATACAGCAGTGTCAGAAGAGGTTTACATATTATAAAATAACACATTACATATTTTAGGGACATTTCAGAACAATCAGAACTAATCAGCCTCATCGTTCTAACATCGTACCAATCTGTTCTTTAAAGAATTGCTTTATTTTTGTTTGTTCTGTGCTAATAAAACTTTAAAATCCTTGAAGTAGACCTTCATCCAGACATTCTTTTATAATTAACAACCTTCTCCACCCCACAGTTCTCGCAAACCAGAAGCAAACGCCAGAAAACACTGTGATTTTATTCCAAAAATAAGAAAATATTGACATACTTTTGATAAAGCACCGCTGAAAGGAAAGGGAGGTTATCATTGAATAGCTTTTAAAGCTATGAGTCATCAAAACATTTGCTCACAGAATGACCATCGGTCTATTTTAGACATTGATTAATGTGGGTCAACAACATGAATACACATCACTCCGCGAGCGCTATGTCTGCTGACTGTAGCAGATACGAAGTTATTTGAGGTTATCTGGTGTCATCCGCTGTCTCCAGTATCAGCTGCGGATGGTTAGTAGGCAGCGCTGACTAAACCTTTACCATCTTTAAAGACATCTGCTCTCACTCTCACTGTGGAGCTCGCTGGATGGACCGAAACAGACACACACACACACACACACACACAGTTTGATTGGAAAGTACCCTCACTTTAATGTAAGCACATGCACACTTCCCCATTTCCCTCTGGCCGAGGCATGGAGAGCTTTTAGAAGTCTCACAGACTGTTGTGTGGGTGTACTGTGTAGTTTTTTTTTTCTCTCCCAGCTGTTTGTTATCTGGATGCCCCCCACCAGTATCAAGAGATTCTCCAGACTAGATGGTCACCATGGAAACACTGACCTCATTACTCTCCCTGGACACACACACACACACACACACACAGTCTCTCTGGTGAATTACATAGAGCAGACACAGATTGCTACAACACTGGATTACAAAGAGCAACAGGTTTATTTCCATTACAGTGTTGAGTGTATACACCTCAGACTAACATAATGGCTGCGGTTCAGATGAATTTGTTCAATATTTGTTTCTTACCGCACCTTTATGTTTGCTTTGTACTGTAAATACGACGTTTGAGGTAGTTTGTCTGGTAAGTGTTGACATGCTCAGTTTGAAAAAAACGCATAAAAAAATATATCTAAGATGTTTATGTGACCTAATAGATGTAAACATTCAGTAGAAATGAGACAGCAGCTCATTCTCGCAAGAAGTTCGTCCCTTTTTCCTTCTGGCTTGAGTCGATTAATCAACAGCAATATAAATTATTAATCACTCTGAAGTAATTCAAAAAAAGCAAACATTTGCTGGTTTCATTTTCTTCATTGTTAGAATTTACTACTTTGCCTCAACTGCTTAACAGAGTGAGAAAGAGGACAGTTATAGCAAACTGATGATTGATATCTATTGATCTGTTTGTTTGTTTTTTTATTTTATAGTCTGAACAATTATAGATTTATTGGGAAAAAAGAACATCAAAGATATTAGCTGTAGGTTGACCTAATGGATTGAGTTGTGATAATTAATTCACTCGCTTTTAGAGCTGAAATGATTAGTGGATAAATCGATTAGTCGATCAACAGAAAATTAGTCAGCAGCTATTTTGATAATTGATTAAAAGTTTCAGTCAAGCAAAAATTCCAAACACTCCCTTTTCCTGGTTTCTTAATTGTGGAAATTTGCTGCTTTTCTTTGTCTTATGTGACAGAAATATCTTGAATAACTTTTAGTTTTGGACAAACTAAGCAGCTGTAGAGGAGCGACTGACTGTGGCTCAGGAGGAAGAGCAGGTCGTCCACTAATCAGAACATCAGCGGTTCGATACCCGGCTCCTCCAGTCCGCATGTCGAAGCGTCCTCGGGCAAGATACTGAATCCCAAATTGCTTGCATGGTAGCCCCCATCAGCGTATGAATATGTGTGAATGAGTGCTTCGGATGTGTACGGCGAAAGTTTTTCTGGAGCTGACATCGATTGTCACATGACCCGCAGTTCTGACTGCGTCCACTAGGGTCATATTCGCCACAGCGCTGTTTATTGGAGCTTGATTACTGCTGGATTGTGCAAAAATCCCTCCATATTTTACCTTCTCTCTGGGTCAGTTAAGCCCAAATTATAGAAAAACATCCTCACTCACCTCTTGCGGTATCTAGCCGTGCAGATTCACATCCTAAGAAAAATCTTGCGGAGGGAAACTTTTATACAACCGGGGCACTGATGTGTTATGTCTCAGTGACTGTTAAATATATTCCATATCAGATGACGGGGGTCAGGACTTCACCGACTGTTATACATTTAATATCAGATGACTGGTCAAACTGTTCTGCTTCCTCTCAGTTTATTTAGCCTGTTGGACCTTCTCCTGCCCTGATGAATGAGAGCTTGATTTGGTTGCTGCGTGTATGTTGGCGTTTAGTTTGTGTTTATCTATGACACACAGAGAGAGAGAGAGAGCATATGCATGTACTGTGTGTTTGTATAATTTGTGTGTGTGTATCCGTGTGTGCACACAGTGTGTATGTATATGCTTGTATGATGTATATGTTGAAGGTAAATGAGTGTGTTTGTTTGTGGAGGTTTTTTTTTCAGAGGGATCCTCTTTCATATAAATGAGAACACTGTTTCCTCAACCTCAGTGTCCTAAACTCTGCATGATGACTGATACCGCCTACACACACACACTCCTACACACACACTCCTACACACACTCCTACACACACTCCTACACACACTCCTGTACGCACAGTAAGGCCTTACCGAAACTGTATCTACGTAGAGAGCACACCATGTTCACCACAAACACTTTTGAATGGCAAACAAAAAATAATCAGTAGTGTGTGTGTGTGTGTGTGTGTGTGTGTAGGAGTGTGTGTGTGTGTCGTTCTCCCTCCTCATATTTTAGTCATGCAGGTGAATAATCAGATTTTTGTGGTTTTTCCATTCTTGTACACACAGACATTATGTGATTTTTACCCTCTTTCATAACCGTTAAATCAACATCCAACCAGCTATTGATGGATGGAACTGAACACACACACGCACACACACACGCACACACACACACACACACACGCATGTATATACAGTTTTAATTCATTCATGCTACCTCATATCCCATTAGTAAAACATCTATTTGAAGGGTGGAATAGAAAAATCAGAGTGAAAGAATAGTTATTTCACGGTGTTATTTTAGTATTATTAGACTGAATTTAATCCAGTCACTCATGCAGCAGTCAGCCCGTCGATCCATCGAGTGTTACTTTAAACGCTTAAAACCCATGACATGTTTAATATATTTTTTAGTCCGTTTTCTTCTCCAGGAAATGGTCACGGTATGATGAAAAAAAGTTTCTTTACTGGCAGTCATCCATAAAGCAGCTCGTTAGTCTGCTCGACGTTTCTTCTAGAAGCTCAGTGGGTACGGCTCCGATACGGATGAGTTCAGAACTATAAATCTTGTGTTGTATTGCGAAAATCAAAGTTTAGAACAGTTCATTTGCTGTTTTACAACTTCTTTATACACAGTGTTACGAGGAATTAGCATCACTTTTAGGGACATGAATGATAATCAGCTTTATCCACATGTAAAACTGAAATGTTCTTCCAACTTCACTGGCTCCCAGTTGAGGACACTGGTCTTCATATTCAGTTAGACATGTTTTTTAGGGTATTCTCAAGTCCTTCTAGCTTAAAGTCAAAGATAAATTAATGGCTTCTAGACAGAGTACCTTAATAGAACAATGACATCTTATGTTTTTTGTGTGTTTATGTTGTTAGTCTTTGTTACCATTGTATCTTGAGTACATCCTAAAACATTTTATCAATTATTTGCTCTTAGGATTTAATTATCTATGTTTAATGCTTATATTGTAATATTTCTTCATGTCAGAAAATGAATTTTCTCCATATTGTTAAATGGTTGATGGACTGTGAAAACATCAAGGACAACGATGGAAATGGACAAAATCTGATTCTGTTCTAGTTCTGTTTTAAAATATATTAGATTATTATATTATTTTTAGCAAATAATGTTTACCATTCCCACCATTTTAGTTTAGTGTGTTAGCATGCTAACGTTTGCTAATTAGCAGTAAACACAAACTTCAGCTGAGGCTGATGGGAATGTCATTAGTTTTGCAAGTATTTGGTCCTAAACCAAAGTATCGGGCCTGATGACCTGATGATGGAGCTAGATGAAAAGTCAGGGGATCAACAAAGTTGTTATAATTCATTCTGAGGGGAACAGGATCAACTGTACCAAGTTTCATGGCAACCCATCCACGGGTTGTTGAGAAGTTTCTGTCCGAACCAAAGTGGTGGACAGACCAACTAACAACATTTATTTAGCAGTTTGATTGATGTCAATGCATATATTGTTAGTACAAAACACTAAAGTACATTGATTTCTTGTATACTAACTACAGAAATAGTATACTATGACAACTGGTATATAATACATACCGTACATTATGTGTGTAAATGTAGGGTGTCAGTTTGTCCAATTAGCTTTCTCACATCACCGAGGTGTCATGTAAACTACTAAACAAAAAATAGAAAAAGGAGAAATCTGTGTCTTCCTGACGTTAAGGTGGCTGGTATGAATCTATAGCGATGCACGCAACTTGGCATCCATATTGGATAACGGCTCTTACAGTTAAAGCTATTTCAGACCTGCCAGCATTGATTCACAGCAGGGTTGTGGTCCAAATATGCAATATTGAGTGAGAAAACTGTGAGTGGATAAATCAGCAGTTATTTAGTGTTTGGTCTGCAGTTGGGAGTCCGGCTGGGTTGGGTTGGAGCTCTCTGTTCATCCAGGTGTTTGAGGAGGACAGATTCCCGCCAGGCTGCTGTGACTGCCAACTTCTTACTGGAAAACTCCTGATGCTGAAGATGCCAAAATCAACTGACCACAGATCAGTCTGACCACTTTATCCTCAATCTGTTGCCAACAGCTCACTGATTAAAACTGATAGACCGCAGTTCCGGGGAACAGCGGGTCAGCGGTGTGTTGACTGACCTGACAGAAGCTGTAAAGGAGATGGAGAATATAAGACGCGCTGTGGATTTTTGTTAATGACGGATATGTTCAACAGACGGAATTTCCCTCAGGAAAATGACTGGCATTGTTTTGGTTTTGAGCCGGTGGTTAAAGAAGCACATTTGTAACTAAAGAGTCTCTAATTTGAGTTTTAAGACTAGCTGGGGAAGTCTGATGAGAGCACTTTAATTAGCTCCCTGCACAGTGCAAAGTGTCCTTGAGCAAGGCATTTCACTTCCAGCTCCTCCACCATCCTACCCCGCCACATTAAAGCAGAAGGGCACAGAGAACAGAAGTAGTTCTTTGTTTCTTTGTTCACTTGTAACTTTAACTGACCTGAAAACAGGCAAAACACATGAAATCCAATGTAAATAAAGATGCAAAATTGTCACTCAAAGGAAAAAAAAACTGAAAAATCCATCCTGAGAGATTATTTTAGGGAAAATATGACTCATAAATATGCTTATAGATTTGTTTTCAAAGTTAGCTGAGAAAATGATTTACAACATACATGTATGAAACAATGGCCGACAACCGGCTCCACACTGACAGTAGTTTGAATGTGATCCAGTTTGTTTGTATAAGCAGCTCTTTGTCTCTCTCTAACACTTAGGTATGAGACTCTGGCCGTGGCTACAGAAGCAGAGAGTCGACAGGATCCCGACCTGCCCCTCAAGTCCGGAGGCAAGAGGCTAATGGTGAGTCCCAAACACCCAAACACCTGCCAGCGATAAACAGATACTTAAATCTGATAATGTGCGCACGATAAGGTTCTGCAGCTGGTTCCTGGCAAACATTTTGGGAAAGTTACACTGGCAGTTTCCCTTTTGTGACCAGGAACGATCCTTATCAACGCTAGCATCAGGTGTGTTAGAGGTTGTTAATATGTTCTAAACCAATCATAAGAGTTCTCATCTGTTCAGAGTAGGAGAGCTGGAATTTCCTGTCACCTGTCTAGAATGTCAAACCATTCATACATGATTTCTTGAATTGTAGCTGGAAGTTGATCTGATGATTAATACTGGTGGAAGTTAACAGAACAGTGTGATTTATGTGTGTGGGCAAGGCAACAATAGTTGACGGATATTCCAAGTTTTTCAGTTTTTGTCATCATTAATCTGTATACAAATATATGCTTAGAGAAAATGTTATTCATGTGTGGCCAAGATGAAATAAATAAATATATGAAATAACAATACAGACAAAACAATCAATAAGTAAGCAAGTCCCTGTGAAGAGGCCTATGTAAAAAGTGCAACTGCACATAATTTTATGTATATCACATAAAAAATAACGTGAATAAAATTGCTGAAATAGCTGCAAAGATATAGAAAAGATTGGTAGCAACACTGTAGAATGAAGACTGTTAAAGAACCAACGCAAATGCCATTTACCCATAACCATAAATCATATTGATGTTTACAATAAGTCTGAATTTTTAATGCTGGATAATGTATTGAATTTCGATTAAGAAAAGTGTCTACACACTTTTTAGCACTCCTGCCATTTCTACAGAAGTTCAGTAGGATAGGAGCTGTAGTTGATCATCATCTAGTATAAAACTTCACAGCAACACAAGAGTCAAAAATGCAAATTTACACAGATTACATGTCTTTATTCATAGAGCTTCAATGCATCTGTAGAGATTCATGCCTTCATAAAATACCAAACAAAAGAGGTGGATTTCAGTGACTCTATAAACATTTTGTGAAGGGTGTACAGACTGTACATGTGTAGTAGTATACGTCATGCTTGTTCTTTTGTGCTATAACTGCGTGTGTGTGTGTGTGTGTGTGTGTGTGTGTGTGTGTGTGTGTGTATGTATTCTCCCTCAGCCTGACTGGACGTTGGTCCTCGGAGAACAGGCCCTCGACCTCTCTGTTCCCTCCTTCTCCCACTCCTCCTCCTCTATCTTCGTCCTGGGCGAGAGGAACCTTTACTGTGTCCGTGACAACGGCATGATCCGCTTCATGAAGAAACTGGAGTTCAACCCGAGCTGCTTCCTGCCCTACTCCTCAGGTAAACCAGGTCTCTGAACCTTTAGCACAAGGGCTTAAGAGGTTAAGTATCCCAAAATAAACCTATAAACTATAAAGAGATATTTCACGTCTCCAGTCCTCATGTTCCTCCTGTCCTACAAGCTTTTTGTTCAGCTCTACTCCCGCACACCTGATCCAGTTAAGGACTTAATACTGATTGGCTGAGTAGTAGAAACAGATCTTCCTGGAGAAGGCTAGCATCCAAGTGTGTAGACCTTAATTGGATCAGGTGTGTAAGAATAAAGATTGAACAGAAACTGAGGACACAGAGAAACTGGAAGGGATGGGGAAACATTTGTTAAATAGTTTTAAAAAGGAAATAAAATGCTCATCCTGTTTCTCTGGACATATAGTATCATGCAGCAGAAACAGTGTTTTGAGAAGAAAGTACATAGTTCAAGTTTTAGCTTCACTAGTATCCGAGAGCAAAAGTTCAAAAGTTCACATGGCTTGTTAAATCCTTCTCAACTTGTTAGGGCTCACACCTTTCAGCTCTTAGCATTTTGCAGCTAATCAGGAATCACCAGAATTTTGAAATTGAGAATAAAAATAGACAAGAAACCCTTGTTGTTGAAGGATTTGGACACATAGCGTTGCCTCACAGAAAACTGAGCACAGCCAGTGTGGGGACGGTTTCAAATTTAGCCAATGCAGCGCTGGTAAAACTCAAATATGTTCAACCTGGAGTAAAGTACAGGGCAATACCACAAAACTCACCATGCATCAGTGCACCTGCCACAACCAAACATTTGAAAATAAGTGAATAAAACGCACAAAAACAAAACATTCTGTGCAGTGGCCCGATGCCACATGGCTGGCTGAGCAGGAAGCTGCTTTTGGCAGAACGTGATGGAATAACTGGAGTAACTCTGCTGCATGCATTAAAACAAAACTGACCAGACTATAAAATACATTGTAGTACATAAACATGTGCTGCAAGATGAATGGATAACATAATAAATGTAGATATACACATATGTAGTTTGATGTATAAGACAGATGATATAGTGCTAATGTCCTGTGAATACAGTATATGATGATTTTTTTTAGGTTTTCAAAGTTCAAATCATTTATGATTTAGGCTAAAAACCTTCCAAAACAATTGATCTAAAAATGCATTTTCATTTTTTAGTCTATAAAATGTCTGAAAATAATGAAAAATGCTCTTTTTAATTCCTTAGAGCCCAAAGTGAGAAGTCTCCAGATGTCTTGTTTTGTCAAATCAACAGTCCAAAATCCAAAGATATTACATTCCTTTATGTTTAAATCTTAATGTTTGAGAAGCTGCAACCAGAAAATATTTGGCATTTCCTTAAAAATTGACAATACAATTTCTGTTGATCAACTAATTGATTAATCGTCTAACTGTTGCAGCTCTAACTGTCATAAAGATAAAAACAAGGCTGTTTTTCTTATTTCATAAAAAGTAACATTTTGCAGATACACCATTATACACTATTACATTACAGTATCAATACATGGTTTATATCACTTACTGAAAAGCCCAAAATGTTGGAAAAAGTTTATGCCCAAACTGCAGCAAAGACAAAACAAAAAGCTTTCTCAGTAACTTCACCATTCTTTCATTTGTTTGAGATATTTCACTGAAATTGTTGGTTAGAAATCATTTAAAAAACACTTTTATGCACACAATAGTTTTGGAGGATACATCATAGCAATAATTTTGTCATAATGAATACACAGCACAAGCTTTTCTGTATATAATCCAACAGGTATGTGTGGTACAGCACAGTACAGCTATAAACCTGTAATGGGTTCCAGACTTGTACACCTCTGCCTGTCTTCACCTCTGATAGGAATAGAGGAGTGAGAGACAGAGAGAGATGATGTGTAACGCGATGATGGTGCAGCTGTCTAGCAACTTGGTTATCTCCTGTTGAAAAGGCAAGAAACACCGGCTACTGCTTCCCAGTAGGCATATCTCCCTGACGTAGGTTGTGTAGACTGAAGCATCATAAATAAACACACCAGCAGTAAACATGAAAGTCTGCAGGAGTTTAAAGTTTTATTCTCCTTTTTAAAACTGCATCCCTCTTTCTTTATGTCCACTTTGTTTACTTTAGCACACACAGACATTTACGGCAGAAAAGTAGTGCTTCGTATGCAGAGCATGGATGTATAATAAGAGCTGGATAGGGCGCTGCCGCCGCTTAGCCTTGCAGCCAATTTTTCCCAGTGGCCACTCGCGGTATTGCAGCGAAAAATTCCCCCGTGGCCCATAAAGGATTTTCCCCCATAGACCACCATTGTAAAACAACATCAACCTTCCTCAAGCGGGAAGCAAGCAGGAACTCGTGGGCGGATCCAGCGGGGGAAACACTATTGCGCATATTCAGTGGGCCGCACAACGTGGAAGCAAACCTTTTTTGCCATTTTTTTTGTCCGGCATCCAGCTCTTATAATGATGTGGAGGGACAAAATGAAATTATGATGAAAGCTTTATCTTTGTTTGTTTTATGATACTAATGTAACGATGTTAGAAATATTATATAAAAGGAGTAAATTTGTATTACCTCTCTTTCATGGTTAGTGACTGGAACCTGTTTCTTATCGCCACAAGCAACACTAATTATCCAGATATGGTTTGGACCTCCAAGACTGGTGCTTAAATACAGTAGAATAAAAGTTCTGTGTGTGTTACCTTTTGAGCACGGAGCCATAAACAACCGTTTTTATAGGCGTTCTTCACAGCAACTAAATGTTTTTCTGTCTGGTTCAGTTTAACCACCGTTGTACAGCAGAACCATTTTTTGTCGAGATTATTACACTTGAACTAAAATATACTAGAGAGCCGGCAGATGGAAAGAGAAAATTAAAAAGGATGTGAAGAAAAAGTTAAAAAATATAGAGCGGAGGAAGGATCCAGAAGGGAGGATTGATGGAGGAACTGTAAGAACGGCCAAGTGTTCTCTACTGATGTCTGCTTTCAATTTTAGAATTAAAATGTCTCAGCTTTCAAAGTGCCCTCCACTATCTGTTCCAGACATTATTTAGATTATTTAAATTACTCTTGGATATCTGCTGTAATTTCAATACATGATGTGCCAGCGCAACAAAAGCAGCTTTTATTGGGACATGATTCCTGTCAACAGTCAAAACCGCATAAAAATTCCCACATGGCTAGAAGAGTGCAACTCCCTGGACCCAGACTACAACTGCAATCTTCTGTGTGTCCGTGTTTGGTCTCTAGTTTATTGTTAACAGACTGACATATTGTGACACTGTGACTGTCAGAAGTGCCACCCACCGTAAAGTAAAGGGTTCCTTCAGTTCAATGCCAAATAACCATTTAGTGTATTTTTCTCCAGAAACCTTAAAGTTAAGAGAAGAGGAGGAGAGACAACAGTGATCTCCTGAGTGTTTCCTAACGCTTTTCCCCTT
The DNA here is from genome assembly GCF_910596095.1 of Thunnus maccoyii. Classification (NCBI taxonomy): domain Eukaryota; kingdom Metazoa; phylum Chordata; class Actinopteri; order Scombriformes; family Scombridae; genus Thunnus; species Thunnus maccoyii. The sequence goes on along the minus strand of NC_056542.1, from coordinate 4,145,789 downwards.
TCTGGCTTTCAGCCTCACAGCTGCCTCTGCTGGACCGCAGCCCTCACTCTCTCTCTCTCTCTCTCTCCTTTCTCTCTCCCTCTCTGTCTACCTCCCTTTGTCCGTCTATTTCTTTCTTTTCTCATATAACTTTATTGGCATGGCTGCTCAACAGAAACACGCTAACCAAAGTTCAGCTCCTTCATCCCGACCACAACAGGACACAAAGTTACTCCATTTGAAATAAGAGCATATGATTCCTGCTCCTGAGAACATGACAGACGGGTGACAAATTAAAGGAAAAACCCGAATAAATAAATTGAAAAACATAATGAACGGAGGTGCTTCCATACGGGGGCATTAAGGGTCACAGAGTATGAAAATGATGTTGATGGCCTATTCACAGTCACCAGATCTTAAACACATAAGGGAGATTTTGGACTTTGAATTTTCTAATGGAGCTCACAGTTTATAATTATCAATAATAGTGTAAAATTATAACCAAAATGGGATGAGACAGCATGTAGAAGAGAAACATTGTGAGAGATGCGACGCAGAAAAATGCAGCAAAGACGGTTTTCATCATGTTCAAGGTAGTTACAGCAAAAATAGCCGATAATATAAAGTTATATAATTATTATTCAGCCATTTTCCGCCAATACATATTGTGTTACCTCAAGTCCTGGTACCGGTCCATGGTTTTGGGATCGTGAGCCACTCTCACATAGACCTCACATAGTTTTCTCCTTCAAGGAACAATAAAAGATTTGTGGAAAGACATATCAGGAAGAGGAGAGATGGAAGGACAGTGATGATGAAAAGGCAGAAAGGAGGAAAGAAAGTGTGAAACTAGGCAGACGGTCAAAAAGGAATTTAAGAGAGGATGGAGAGATATAAAGGTAGAAAATATAAAAGAAGAGGAAGAGCAGAAAGGTGAGAGGATAGTAGAGAGGAAAGTTGAAAGGAAAAAGAGGAGAAGTAAAAGTCGGGAGAGATGAGGAAAAAGGCAAAGAGGTTAAAAGAAAGTAGATGAGGAGATGAGAGCAGAGGGACTGAAGAGTAACAGGAAATGATTGTAAGAAAAGAGGCCAGATACTTGTTTTTTGAAGGATGATTGGACCTTTATAATTAGCTTGTAATTATAATGCTGATGCTGTGATAGAAGGTGTGTATTTGCTTTCATGTAACACACACTCTGTCATTTTGACCCCCGCTGCGCCGTACCACCCTGCTGACCGCTGTTACTATATATTATACCTTGTGTATTCAACTGCGTGTGAGTGAGGCGTGTTTGTTTTGCGTGTGGCCACATCACCTCAGATCTCTCCTGGTGGTAACTGCACCATTGGTGGGATCAACTGGACATTTGTATGTGTGTGTGTGTGTGTGTGAAAACATAAGTAGTAAAGCATAACTAGTATTTATATTTAATTTTTCTTGCCATGAGTCACAGGGAGAAAGTGAGTATATGTAACTTTATACAGGTGTCTTAAAATGAAAGATCTAAATGACAGAATTCTATATACAAACCACATGTGAGATGTGAAGAGATGAATTTTTTTCTTAACAGGGAGAGAGAGAGAGAAAGTACATGTTGCATTCATCTTCGAGGGAAAAGCCACCCACTGCAGGAATGCTATTTCTGCTCTTCATGTTTTAGTTTGTCAATATTCACCAAAAACTGAAAATAGGAGACAAAATCCTCAAGTTCTGTGCTGCTATGAAAGATGAATCATCACTCCAGAATAAAAATGTATATTGTTGTTCTGCTAAGGGTTAGGGGAGCAGATTTTTGGGTGTCAGAACTCGACACAGAAATCCATTTTTGTGATCGACTATTTATTATTTTATGACTTTTAAATGAAACTGAACACACGTCAGTGGAATAATTCCTTTTGGTCTACTTAAGTACATGGTCATACCAATGGTTCATTCTTTCCAATACATACTGTGCACATCTGCAAAAGCTTGCACAAAACTCATGCAAGGGAATAATATAACAAATCAATAAATACAAGCAACACTGAACATAACGTGCAGTATACAAATATACATACATATGCATGCATACATGCTAAATGCAGGTGAAAAGAAAAGGGGGTGGAGGGGTTAATAAATCATTTTATTATCTGTGTCTGAGCATGATTTTGCATCCCAGTTGCATCACATATTCCATGATTATTTATTCAGGGTGTTATTTTAGGAAAGAGTATTAACTGAATTGTTCTGGTGCACACAAACACAGTCCACTTCTTGTATCCTGTATTCACCGAGGTCAAGATTTCTTTTGCAAGAGGGGCCCTGAAAACAAATTTTAAAACTGAGGGAAAGGGCCAGGCAGATAGAGGAGGTGAAGCTTTGGCAGGCTTTAATTCTTGATTTTTTTTTTTTTTTTTTTTTTTTTTTGGGAAAATACAACAATGCTTGGCTCACTTTGTCTCAGTTAGTCCTGTCATCCTTTCAGCTCTCTCAATCTCCAGTCAAATTCTCGGGAGGAGTCGGGGAATTTCAGGGAAATTTAGCAATGAGGCAATGGTAGAATAATGAAGCGTAATTATTATTTCACATATTCATTGTGACAGGTGTTTCACAGTCTTTACTGAGCTTGAATCCAGACTGACAAGTGACATTAAACAACTGGAAAGGAAGAAGGTCATGAAAACTTTTCTGCTTTATTTATAAAAGGTCATAGAAATGCCTTTGAACTCGTCTCCTTCCACAGTCGTCCTGTGATCTTAGTAACGTGAGCCTGACCCTTGACTTGTACCGTTGAAGTCATTGTAAGTCACTCTCCAACTTAACTAAATATATAAAATGTAATTAGGAAAATTAATTTAACAAGAGGACGGATTTCATGTTCATAAACATAACGGGCTGACGTGAGCGGGCTCTGTTCTTCTCTCTAACAAGATGTTGTTTTTTTTTTTTTTTGTTCTTTTATAGTGATCGATGGCACGACCAACCTGTTGCTAGGTAACCATACCAACATGCTGCTGGTTTACCAGGATGTGACTCTGAAGTGGGCGGCCCAGCTCCCCTTTGTGCCCGTGGCCGTCCGCGTCGCCAACTTTCCGTGAGTATAAACCTCTGCAAAACACCTGATGTCACCGTTTTCACCGTAGCAACAAAAAAAAAAAGGTTTAACAATGAAGGAGGAAACATTAAGAAAAGACTCATCGCTGCTACGTCAAGGTAGGACATGATAAACATGTGTATTAGACCGGCATGTACAGTATAAACAGGTAAATAAATGCACACTGCAGGTATGTCGTCGTGTTTATCAGCATGTGAAATCCAGTGTGTGACTTCTGACAGGAAATTACCCCGGCAATGTCTTCCAGCTGGTCCAATCAGAGCAGAGCAGGGAGGGGCCCGCTGTAGCCAATCATTGTCTTTTTTTTTTCTCCCCCCCACCAAAAAATGACTCCAATCAAACCGCAATTTGATACAATTACAACGCAAAAAACACAAACAAGGGTGAAAAATGATGTGGTTTTTCTGTGAGTGTGTGTGTGTGTTTGATCATGGAGATAGTGTGTGTGTGTGTGTGTGTGTGTGTGTGTGTGTCTGGGGTAGCCTGTTTGGTTTAGTTTGAGGCTGTGTTGTTTTAAAGCACTCGATAGTCATCGTTTTGTTCGGTGTGTGTGTGTGTGTGTGTGTGTGTGTGTGTGTTGACGGGACGCCGAGTGTGGGAGAGGAACACACACACAAATGCACACAAAACAAACACACACCATCACTCCAGCAGCAGCAGCAGCAGCACTTCAGGAGTCTTTGCTTTGTTGTTTTTGGAAGCAGTGTTGATTTTTTATTTCTTTTAGCTCTGCCAGCCCATAATAAAATGATCCGTCTCTCTTTAGATTCCTCAACTGTCATTTTTCTCGCATCTCACATTTCACACTGTCACTGTCTCACCTCAAAAAACTAACAATCATTTTCTTGATTAGTCGATGGCTTTGTCTTTAAAATATCAGAAAATAGTGAAAAATGATCACTTATATGAATTCTTAGAGCTCAAATATATTGTTTTGTCTGATAAACTGTCCAATATTCAAAGATACTCAGTTTACAATCATGTATATCACAGAAAAGCTTAAAATCCTCACATTGAAGAAGCTTCAACCAGCAAAATTTTAGCATTTTTGCTTTAAAAAAAAATTACAAAAGAGACTAAAACAATGTGATCATAGCTAACACATAGCCCACTCACATCCAGTCAGGTTACTGCAGCAGGTCTCAGGTCCAACAGTACCGTCATATATCTGGACTCAGATCCTTGATACTAATCGATTGATTGATTTTATTTGACAGTTTCATTTTAAAAAACACCAGCTCTGCCATGGCGTTACGTAACCGAGTGTAGAGTCCACGGACGCTGTTGTTCTTGAATGTTACAACAAAGCAAAACTAGACTAGAAAACACTCAGACAACAAACCTCCGCCAGTGACAGAAAGTCATGTGATACATTTAACACGTTTTTTCCATGCTGCTTATTTCCAACATAAAACTCATCATTTGCTCCTTGATGCAACCTTCCTCTAAATCTCACTGGAATCTGTAGCATCACCTCTTTGGTGAAGATGATGATAATTATTGTTTTATTCACATTCAGATTGTCTTATTTAAGCTCTTATCTGCCCTACTTGTGCTGCTCTGGTGGTACAGCTGTTATATACTGTAGTATTTAGTGTTAACGGTTGTGTTATTTCTGTATCTACCAGCAGCTGCTGTGTGTTTCCTCTCTTGTCTATTTGTCCGTTCATATTTATGATCAACAGTGTTTCTCTCACAAATGGTGGGAACTCATTTTCTGTGAGAGGGGAACTGTGTGTGTGTGTGTGTGAGAGAGAGCTTTTGTTTTTATGCATGTGTGTGTTTTTCTGTTGCAGTTGGCAATGTGTCTGTATGCATGTGAGTTTATCTGTGTGTGTGTGTGTGTGTGTGTGTGTGTGTGTGTGTGTGTGTGTGTGTGTGTGTGTGTGTGTGTGGGAGAGAGTGAGAGGGTTTCCGCAGCCGTTAAAGTGAAAGTTTTATGCCCCCTCAGACGCCCTCCTGTGCAGGTGTGGAGCCGGCTGCTGCTCTCGACCTGAACCTCCTGTGTGTGTGTGTGTGTGTGTGTGTGTGTGTGTGTGTGTTACCGCCTCACTGCACTGGAACTACAACACATCTGCAACCAGTTAACACACACACACACACACAGTCTCACACACACAAACACTCTGTTAAAATACATTATTGCATCACTCAGCATTTCCTCGTACTCTGCTTCTTTCCATCTCGTTCCATATCACAAACCATTACTAAACTCTAACATTCTCTATAAAGCAAAAGAACTACTGCTGCAAAACTTTTATCAACTTCAGACAAATTTTAAGTTCTTCCTGAAGAGCAAAGGACATACTAGATAACATTTCCTGACACAGATTTCCTGAGAGAAATGATTTCACAGTAAGAGTAATACAGTAACATATTTCTGGGTTTTTGGGGGGAAACAAGAGACTGATGTGCAAATTATTCTCCTAGTTCTTTTATTTTTTCAGTGCAAATTAAAGGTCTTTTATCCTCCTCTCCTCTCCTCTTTTCTCTCCTTTCTTCTCTTTTCTCTCCTCTCCTCTCTTGCTTCCTCTCCTCTCCTCTCCTCTCCTCTCCTCTCCTCTCCTCTCCTCTCTTCTCCTCTCCTCTCCTCTTTTCTCTCCTCTCCTCTCCTCTCCTCTCCTCTCCTCTCCTCTCCTCTCCTCTCCTCTCCTCTCCTCTCTTCTCGTCTCGTCTCGTCTCCTCTCCTCTCCTCTCTTCTCCTCTCCTCTCTTCTTCTCTCCTCTCCTCTCCTCTCCTCTCCTCTTTTCTCTCCTCTCCTCTCCTCTCCTCTCCTCTCCTCTCCTCTCCTCTCCTCTCCTTTCCTCTTTTCTCTCCTCTCCTCTCCTCTCCTCTCCTCTCCTCTCCTCCTTTCCTCCTCTCAGGGAGTTGAAGGGAGTAGTGGTCAGTCTGAGTTCAGACGGTCACCTCCTGTGCTCGTACATGGGTACGGATCCCTCCTTCTTCTCCACGCCGAAGGTGGATGCCAGAGAGGCAGACTATGAGCAGGTGGACGCTGAGATGAAGAAGCTGCAGAGATTCATCAGAGAAGCCACCAGGACTCAGGGTAGGAGACTAATAGAAACTACAACAACTGAACATATCACTAGAACTATAAAGCACTGGAGCTATGAGACCACAACCACTCTAACATCTCAACAAAGCCCGACTGTGATGGAAGCTGCCATTGCTTTTTCACCTGGTTGATAAAAGGTCATACAGAAAGTTTTTAACTAATTGTGTTTTGTCAATGAAAAACATTTATTCTTTGTCTTTAAAATGTCTAAAAGAAATTACAAGTCACCAGAATCCAAAAGGATTTCCTAAGATTGTTATTTACTGTTGTCATTTCAAATGAACTAAATAATCATTATAATGGCTGTAACCAGCAAACATATGGTAGTTTTTTACTGTTTAAACAATTAATTAGAAATAAAAATTGTTCTTGATTGTTTGTTTTTTTTTCTGTTGATTGTACAGCTGCAACTGATTTTATTATTGTCATACGATTATTTTCATTATTGATTCATTTCCCAGAGCCCAAGATAACATCATCAAACATCAACAGATGTTCATTTTATAATGATATGAAATAAAGAAAAGCAGAAAATCCTGAACATCTGAAAAGAAGATTTTTGGTGTTTGTTTTTTTTTTGCTTTACACGATTAATTATTAAAATCGGTGCTGAATATTTATCTTTTGATCAACTAATCAACTATTTGCTTCAGCTCTATTTGATTGACTGTTTTCTAAAGTGTGACATCATTTTTGAAAACAATCCATTTCATTAAAAAGATCAAAAATCTAAATCTAATCACCTGCATTTGTAAAAAATATTGATGAACATCAATGATATGGACGATGTTTTCATCATTTCAGACATCCTGCCTCAAACTGAGACTGAAGAGGACCTGACTGTCACGGCCATTGTGTCTCCTGGCATGGACAGCCCATCGGTACACACACATAAAACACACACACACATATTTCCATGTGCACAAACACACATAAATACTCATTTATTTTTTCTCTTTTACAGCAAGCTCCGATCCAAGATATCAACGGTCTGTCCATCCCTTCAGTAACCATACAGGTGAGCTCCTCTGTTCTTATCAAGTCATGTCGTCTTTCTTTCTTCGTCTTATTTCTTTACATATTTCCTCCTCCTTTGTATTTGTGTCTCTCACACATCTTTACCTATTTTTTCTCACTTTCATCATCTTCCTCCCTCCAGGTGAAGGTGAAGGCCAGCTGCGTCGTTCAGTCCTCTAAACTGACCATCGGCGTTCAGCCTCCTCTTGCTGTCACTCAGGACCAGTTTGTCCTCGAACCCATGGGTCAGTCAGCTTTTCTTTGTGTGTGTGTGTGTGTGTGTGTATTTCTTTTGACTTCTCCTCCTCTATTGTATCTATAAGGGAGTGAAATATGCTTCAATTCATTTACATTCCATCGTGCAGGTTTTAGGATATTGTGTCCATCCCTTCTACTGTAAATCTTTTATAGTCAAGCAGTAAATACTTAGTTTTCCCTCTTAACTTTTCACTTAATAACATACAGTACGTCTTTTAATTTGAGAAATATCCCAAGAGTTGTGAGCAAAGTGGAAAATATACAAAGTTTGCAACAGTCTGTAGTGTATGCCACATTCTGAACTTGCTCTAGTGAGTCTATAAAACCATTTAAAGGGAAAATTCAGGATACTGGACCAATTTAAAAAAACCTGTTCTTCATATTAGTCACTTAGACACAAAAATATGTGAAAATAGGGTTGAAAAATCCTAAAGTTTCCCTTTAACTATTTTAATTGATTTACATTCTCAAACAAACACAGAGTAGAATTACTTCATTTTTATCCAAATTACCAAAAAACTGTAGTGGTCTTTGCATGCAGATAGTTTTGCTAATATCTGAAGATGTTATTTCAAACTTTTAATATTAAGCTTCAAGGAAAATGAGGCTCCACATCACACAGCAAAAACCACGTATTTAATTAAAAGTGATGGTTTAAGCCTTCGTCTGTTAACTTCATTGATAAGGAGAGAGCAGAAGCGTCACAGCGTACGGTTGCTCTGCGATCTCTAATCACAGCAGCATGTCACGGCGTCGGGGAGGAAAAAGAAAAGCTTTTGAGTTTTGACATGTGGGGAAAAGACGAGGCAGAGAGTACAGACAGTCAGACGGGGACGTGTGAGGAAAAGCTCACTGCTGCTGCTGCTGCTGATCAAACACTTAAAAGCCCTTAAACTAACTCAAGTGTACTTTAAGTTAATGCAGCATTAAGGGCTTTTTTTTAAAAAAAGAAAAACCTTGAAATGTTTTTCGTGCAGCTGGATTTGTGAATATCTTCCATAATCTGATGTTATCAATCACTTTTGTTCTTTTTTTTTTCCTCCTCTCAGCCTTTCTTTGTCACTCACTCTTTCACTCACACACCATACAGTACACACAACACACACATTTATCCAATGTTTATCCTCCTCTCCTCCTTCATCACGTCCTCCTCTAAAGCACACACACACACACACACACAGTAGTGACTGAGTGAGTGTGTGAGAAGTGTGTGTCAGTATGTGTTTGTTCAGCCCTTATCAGCCTTTACACTGTGTGTTCAGTCGTCTAGCTGTAAGAGAGGAGAGAGTCGGTCACCTCGGCCAGACGTCGGTAACTTTGATCTGAATCACCCCCAGACGCTGCGTACACACAACCTCCGAACCCCCTAAACACTGATATCTGCCGTCGGCTCATTAAAAGAACATCAACCATCCCGTAACACACCATTTGCCATTCGCTGCGAGCTGCTTACACACGTCTGTTCTCCTCTGTTTGACTCTTTCCACCTTTTGTGTTGCGTTTAGACGTGGAAACGTAAATTTACAGGGTGTGTAATGTAAACCAGTCGGCTTTTATCGGAGGCTCCTTACAGCACCATGAGAATACACGTTTTTTAAAATCTGTGGCCCCGTCGGGAGTTGAACCTCCAGGCTAACCGTGGCGGTGTCGGTGCCTCGCTCTGCCTGTCGGTCTACATATGGAGCGGGTCTCCTTACGTTGGCTGTGCACCTACAGTTTGTTTTCTATGGTCTGGCTGCAGAAAGCAAAATCCTTTGACTCATTGATAGACTGATTGTTAGACCGCCTGTCATCCTGCCAGGTTAGAGATTTCTGTAAAGACAAGTACGTCCAGTTTCTAAACTTGCTGTTGACATATTATAAAGCAACTGTTGTTCCAGGTTTGTTGGACAAACTTTCCAAGCACGAGAAGTTTCTCGCTGTCGACATTTGCCTCCATGTTGTCCATAATCAATCGTCTGTTGTGGCTTTTTTTGTTTAGTTCTTTTTTTTTTAAATATATTTTCTGTCCACCAGAGTTAAACTACATTTGTTCTTACTTAACAAACCATTTTTGGCTATTTTTTTTTTTTTACCTCATTTAAAATGATCTCCGGTGTGGTTTACCAGGATGTGGAAGCCAACTGCTCTGCACACACGAATGAATAACGTGATTGATTGAAAGTGTCACACACCACACTACACACTATTATATGTCATAACAAACATCACAAGTACAGTGTGTCTCATTTCCACCTTAATGGTACGATGAGCATCTGTTGAAGGCTGCATTATCATATTTCTCACATTTTAAAATGCTGCTGCATCAGGACAAGACATGTTCCTAAACCTGACTAGTTTTCACTAGGGATGTACGATATTGGATTTTTTGCCGATATCCGATATGCCGATATTTCCAACTCATTGTGGGCAATCGCCGATGCTGATACCGATATATGCACATATTTTATTCCAGCTGGCTGAGGAGACTATTACACATGCAATCATAGATTGCACTAAGTATGATTGAGAAAGACAATATATGAAGGAAGAATTTAGGAAGACTGGAGTTCAGGAGCTCAGCGTTAAAACTTTAATGAACTTGCCAAGTAGGTGGAACAGTAGAGTTTTCATTGAGTTTATTAGACAGATGGGATTAATGTGTAGGATTAATCTTTGGTCCACACTCCGGAGCAGAGAGTGGCCACCGCCATAACCGCCGTTATAAACCAAAAAGAAGACTTTTTTTTTTTTTCCAAACAGAGTGGTACATCCTGTCAGTTAAGGTGTTACCTATCTGTGCAGCCGAACACAGCAGCTCTTCCACGGACTATTTTACCCTGACGGTCCCGGTGCTTCCTCCTCAGGCTCCTCTTCACTCAAGCTGCCTGTCAGACCTGCTGCTTCTTCCCGCTTTAACCTGAATAACAAACCGGGGCTCAGTGCTCCCGTTGGATCCACACAGAGAGCCAGGGCTAACGTTAGCTGAGAGGCTAGTGGAGGGGCATAGATGCTTGTTGCACCATCAGTCCGTGTTTCAGAAATATTCTCGTGTGTAAAATCGTGTGTAAAAACCCTCAGTAATCACTACTTCCGAGATGTCCAGAAGCAACAGCTCCAAACATTATTGGTCACCAACTGAGATGAGGAGGAGAGGAAGAATGACCAGTTTTGTCTCGTCATTACATTTTAAAAATGATTTTTCATTTTAAGCATCATGTTGTCACTTACATCTAGTAAGTTGAATGAATTTAAATTCCTTTTCTCATGTCCCAGAATTCACAACAGGAATGTTACTGCTGGACCTCGTTTCCATTTGTTGTTATTTGTGTTCCATTTGACTATTCTTCATTAATATTATTATTAATTATCGACAGAATGATCAGTACGAGGTCATAAGTTCAATTAAATGCTACAGGTCGTGCTTAGATTATGTAGATGGTAACTAGAGTCATTTTTTGAAGCACAGAGGCACAGAAACTGGATTACCTCTAGAAAAAATGTCTTTTTTTTTTCTCCCAAAACTGCTCCCGACATTCGCTGAAACCATCATCCATCACAGAGGAGTAGTTGCTAAGTTTTTTTTTTTTTTTTTTTTTTAAAGAAGGACCAGTATGGATTGTGAATTTATGATTTCAAGATGTGAGCAGCAGCATTCTCAGGCAGTTGGAACACCATCCATTTATTCTGAGCCCTGAATCAAACTGACCACTGCTCTCTGCCGTGATTCATGATGTGTCTATGCTGAGACGTAATGCGTTTTACCACAGTGCATTCTTATCTGTACATATACCGTACACGACCTCTATAACTCTTAATGCGAACATGATGCACTTTTTTTTTTTTTTTTTTTTTTTGCACAACACACAGTATATTTCCTGTAACTTTTTGTGTCGGTTTCCTCCATTTATTAAAATGACACTTTTTTTCATATGACTTACATTTCATATTCTGGCATATGTTTTATATTTATTATTTCTTTTTTTTTTTTACAATATGATGTAATGCATATTTTAGCAGTTTAAATCTATACCTTTCCCCCATACATTTTTCCAGACATGTCATAATGTCGGAATCATGTATTTTGTATATAATATATAGCATATATTTCATTTAGATTTAATTTTTCTTCTTTGCATTGTATTATTGTTAGATGCTGCATCATTATTTGCTGCACTAAACACCCGTTCAGTGTGTTTATATTAGGGATGTGCCCAAATACAAATACGTTATTCGACAAAGCACAAATAGTTTTTTTTAACGAATATTTGTTTCATACAAATATTTTAAAAATTATTTGTTTTCAGGAAGAGAAAAAAAAACATGTTAAATACCAGCGCATAGGTCGGTTACATCACTATCTCAGCGTCTCTCCTCTGCTCCGCTGTGACGTCTATCAGTAACGACGGGGAGTCACATCCACCTGCTACATGACGCACATTTCCTAATTAGGACATCACTCCTGGAGTTGAGGGGTGTTCCCCAGAGATAAAGCTGAACTACTGACACACGCTTCATGAACACTTATTGTAACACTTTAATTTTCTAAAATTAAAAGCGACACAATACAAATACAAATAATTTTGCTGCCTCAACAAATACAGACACAAATACAAATACTGGGCTCTCTGCACATCCCTAGTTTATATACGTCATGTAAATGAGAAACCAGTTTTCTGTGATTGGGGTTGGAGATCAGAGAGACCTGATTGGTGGCCTGGTGGCCTTGTGGTTAAGACAAGTAGCCACACCCCAAAGAAACCGGTTCCGTTTCTCCTGGAGAAAGCGGATTTCTTGGTCATGTATGTAACTGGGTTTCTAATTGGCTTTTTTTTTTTTACATATGAGCGTGTACTTTACAAAGACTTAGCAGAGCAGCTGGATAAGAAGAAAGATCAATACACACAACCAGACGGTCTCATATTCAGATCAGTTCCATCCAAAGACGAACTGAAATTTGTAAAATAGTGATACTAAATGAACATGGCTGCTCACTCAGCCAACACTCAACATTTAATACTTTTACACTTTTAAGGTTGACTATCAGCATGTTTTTTTTGCCAATTAACATAGATACAGTAATGTGTGTATGTTACAGGAGTGTCATGAATGTCTCGTTTGTCATTTTCAATTTTCCACCTCATGAATGAATATAAACTGTAAGCAGAGGCTTAGCATGAGCAGTGATAGCTTCCATGTCTGAGGAGACAACGAAAAGCGCGCCAACAAAAACTCAAACATAATTAAAAGTAAATTCATTGAAGAAGACGCCAAAAAAAAAAGGCTTCTGGATGAATCCGGTGGTTTGGTTCTGAGTTTTTTCTTCTTCTTGGCAGCGGCTCCCAACGTTTCACTGTTTCTATATAAGATCAGAGGCCGTGACTCACTGCACTGTTTACACAAGTTTAGGTAGCGGTCACACAGGTCAGATTCAGAAGCCTCTCACATACACACACAACTAAGTCATATAAATACTTACACATACACGCGGTGCGATTTGCCGAGAGGGATGGAGGGGATTTAACCCCCGCTGGTCTATATATCCCTGCCTCTGCTGAGTTATTTTTCATCCCCGATGGGGACAAAAATGTATCCCCCTCATAGTGATTTATGTTGCTTCACAAATAGACCATATAAAATATCTCAAATAAAAATAGGCTATTTAAAAAAAAAGGGGGCTGTAATGTGAGAGCAGTGTAAAGTCTATAGAGATGATGCAGCGTCGAGGCTACGTGATGATGCAATAAATGGACCAGAGGTTGAGATCAGAGATTTGCAGAGATGTGAGTAAAAGAGGGGCGACACGCTGCAGTTGACCCCTCCACAGGAAAGCATAAAAAGAAGATAGCCTATTTATTTTCATGACAGCATGTTGTGATTATTTTTTATTCGATACTGAAGTTTGCTGTGCATAGAGATGAATTTATCAGTGACTTGCAAGAATGACATTAAAGCTGTGACTCAAATCACTTCTGTTAGTACACTTCCATGTAGTACTCTGTGTACACTATGTACTTACTGGTGTAGTGTGCGAATTTCTACAGGGTAGTGTTGCCTCAAATCAAAGACAGCCAGTGTGCACTTACCGGAAATGATGATCACAAATTAGCATTAGCTAGCGTTAGCATTCGCGTTATCGTTCGCACCACCAAATCATTACAGACTGCTAAATTAACCCAAAAAAGTGGTGCTTAGTGCTAAAAAATACATGAATAACTTACATTTGTATGATGTGGCAATGGTCACTGTAATTACAACGTACTCGGCCACCATTTCCAGTTTGAAAAGTGGTCCCTCCCCTTCTGCTACGTAGCCAAGATGGCGACCATGGAGGGCGAGAAGTGTCCATAGTTCCACACTCAACTTTTTGACTGTTTTGAGTGCACCATCTGGGTGCATTTTCACATACTTCTCAGTGTGAACGCACTTATGCACTCAAAATGTTAAGTGTAAATACAGAAGTTTGCGATTTGAGACGCAGCATCAGTGTACTGGCACGTCTGGCCGAGCGGTGCTATCTGCAGCACCGAAAGGATCATTGAGGGATTTACTTTTAACCCTTTGTTGCATATGATCACATCTCCTATGTGTCCAGATGAGGAAAGGTCATGAACTTGACATCACATCCCTGACAGTGAAAATATCGCACTATTTGATGAATTTAAAAAAAAAAGAGAGAGATTAAAATATTCCTGCAAAATGTAATTGTTAAATTTCATAATTATTTTATAAATGTTGCTGTAACAGCAGCATGAAATAGACTAATATGCTTCATAGTTTATATAGGCTCACAGTGCATCTGATTTATTTTCATGAATAAAAATGCTTCAAAAACACCCCCCCCCCTCTGATTTTTTGCACAAATTGCACCCTGCACATACATATCCATGGGCACATAAGCATAAACCCATGCATGTGTCACCCTAATGTAGCTGTATAAATATAGAAACGCACCCATTGTGAAGTACTTCTGAGTGTGTGTGTGTGTGTGTGTGTGTGTGTGTGTGTGTGTGTGTGTGTGTGTGTGTGTGTGTGTGTGTGTGTGTTTATGTCACGCTCTTTTGTCTTCCCGCACACAGAAATTTGGCGCTGGCTTCCACTAGTCAATCAACAGCTCTACTGTGAAACATGAGAGCTACTACACACACACACACACACACACACACACACACACACACACACACTTACACACACACACACTTGCTTTCTGTCTTTCTTCTTCTTTCTTTTTCCTCCTCTCTCCTCTCACCCCCCAACTATGTGACCCCTCGCTGGCCCGCTTTGGCCCGGAATGGCTTGGCTCAGCTTTGCAAGCGGCCCGGACGACCGCGGCTGACCCTTAATGGTCAGATTTAACCCCTGAACCGAGTGATTTACATCCGTTACAGTCGTGGAAAAATTAAGGAAAAAAATAAGTTAATGGAGTCTGCATGAGTTTTAATGAATGCTGGGAATTGGCTCAAAGGAACTGGATCCCAGTCACACAGTCAGAGTTTACTGGGTGATTTTGTCCAGAAGATCACACACAGTTCATGGATTGAAGTGGCTGTATATGGAATAAAACCTGCTGTATGTATGGTACAGTATATATGTAGATGTAAATCATGCAAATAATGACAAAACAATACAAAATTTAATGACAATAGATTAAAAAAAAAATGTTTTGCTTTGTTTTTTTCCAGAACAAATTGAGTTAAAGTTTTCAGAGTTTGTGGTGATGACAGATTGTGAAAACAGTAACTAGGAAAAATCAAGTCCATCATGTTTATTTACTTTAACTAAAGATAAAATGAAAACCTTTGGCATCAGTAAAACAAATATATCTACAAAAAAAATCAATCTTTTTGACTTTTTGTGCAGGAATTTATCCAGTGGCAAGATTTTATTTTATTCAAACTCAAGAAAAGAGATTCCAGTAAAATCAGATAAATATGTCAACTTTATAAAATCTCTATTTAATTCTTATTACTCATATATTTATATATGTAGTTATGTGCTATAGAAACCCATAGCTTCTCCTTTATCCTCCTTTGTTTTGTCATTTGATGACTCGTGCAACTTTTTTTTTTAAATATAGAAATACCAAAGAAGAAGAACAGATGCAAGTAGCAGCGACAGAGCAGCGGGTGTTACAGAAAAACGTGGCATTAAATAAATGTAATGTAGAGAAACACAAGCGACGCTAATAAGAACAACGCTGCTAGTGTGACACGTCCTCTGTCTGGTTTTCATCATCATCATCTTTATCTCTCTCTCTCTCTCTGTGTGTGCTCATTTTTCTCCTTCCTACAACACACAGATTCATCTTAACAAACACTTGCACAGATGCAGCTACACAACAAACCACATGTACAAACAAGCAAACACACACTGAACTATCGCTCTTATAAGCGTCATCGTTTTTCCTTAGAACAGTATATGTTTTTGTCCTTCTGCTGCAGCTGCTGTGTGTGTGTGTGTGTTGCTGCCGCCGCCTCATGTGTCTTTGATTCTCGACGTGCATCCACACTTGTCTGTGTGTGTGTGTGTGTGTGTGTGTGTGTGTGTTCAGCACAAGTGCGAATGTCAACTCCAGTTTATTTCCAAGTGTTTTCTGCAGGGATTTGTTACAAAGTGCTTTGCAGAAAAACAGCGGACAATAAAAGTGTTGATTCATGTGTTTGTGTGTGTGTGTGTGTGTGTGTGTGTGTGCATATGCTGTTCAGTGTTTGGGGGAGTGGTTGTGTGTGTGTGTGTGAGGAGGAGGAGGAGGAGGAGGAGGGGGGGAAGTTGAGGAAGAGGGGAGGTAGCGCCTTCTGACTTTTATTGTTATTCCAGTTTTTATTCGTCTCAGATGGCGACTCGATTCCCTGTTCACCACACACTGCCTCCTTTGTTCTCTCTCTCTCTCTCTCTCTCTCTCTCTCTTACCTTCTCTCTCACTCTCTCTCTCGCTCTTACCATCTATTCCTTTTTCTTCTTGTCATGCTGTCCTTCAATGTCTTTATTTCTTCCCCCTCCCCTCTACCTGCTTCCCTCTTACTTTCTTTACCTTCTCCACATGCCTCCTTCCCTCTCCCGCCTTTCTTTCTCTCTCTATATGTGTCTGCGGCTCTTTTCTTCTCCTTCATCACACACACACACACACACACACACACACACACTCCTGCACACTTGTCAAGCACGCAGTATGATTTCCATACAGATAACTAACTTTCACACTGCATTAAATGGTGATGAAATTAAGTTAACTACAATTTATTTCCTTTTGAAATTACTCCCATTAAGAAAATTGGGTTTTATTTTTCTAATGAGCTTCACCGTTTATGGATGTTATTTTCTTTTGTACAATGATACTTATTCAGTTAAAAGCTAAATCAGAACTAAGAAATACATGTTACATACGTGGATTCAATTATTTTTGCTTGTATGTGGTCTATTTGTGCGTTTGTGACATGAACATTGTGTCCTGACACACAGATATACAGTAGTTGCACTTTAGCAGCTCAGTCGTACTTTCACAGCACAATGATCATAGAATCGATTATTGATAACTGAATCAATCAAAGTATCATGAGTTGTGTGTGTGTGTATTATAATGCTCGGTCACATGTTCTTTGATCAGATGTTTCCTGATCTAAATCATAACTTTGATAAGTTCAAACTTAGACTAAACTTATTGAAGTGTAGACTTTTATTTTGAAAAATATCTTGCTGCTGCTTGTGGTAAAACAACATTAAAAAGCATTAAAGCGAGAAGTTTTTCTTAAATGGAAGAAGTAATTTTTATTTAAGCAGCATTTAGGTATTGTTTCAAAAACTCCGGCATTGTATTGACACTGATATCAAAAAATATGAAACGGCACAGACCTAATTAATTCACAAACTTCACTAACTACTGTAGTTTACCAGACAGGTAATGTAGAAACAGTTATGTCTGTAACTATAGTGAGCAGTGTTACGGAGGTATTGGCAGCCTCAGTCTTCACTAACACACCAGAAAGCAAACAGAAGTGAACCGAATCTGTCAGGTTCATGCTTTGATGATGTAAATGTGCTGATATTTATTTATTTCTTTTTAAAACCTGTCACATAAATCAGTACACATGTGCAATAAATAAATACGCTGCGTAGATACAGATACATGTACTATTTTTCAAAATGATATTTTCTTCAGAATTGGAGCCATTGGGAACTGTTGATTGACCGCAGCAGCCATGTTTCTATTTGCTGTTACCGCCGAATAGATTCTCACCATATGCGTGAACTTGTTTGTGCTCTATTTTCCACATGTTGCTTTCGTGTTGCCAAACTGTGGTCATACTCATAAATTATTTTTGGTAGCTCTAATCTAAACATTCAAAATCCAGTGAAGAAACCAGTGCTTGTTTGAAGTGGATTTTGAAATGAAATGTTGGATGTTTTATCTGTTTGGTTGTTGACTCTTTGGTTGAGATCAGGTTAGTGACGTTAAAGGACCCGACGCAGCGATCCGACCTCCGTCCTGACCTGTAGGGGTCAAAATTCAATGTTTAACACCACGCTGATGGTCACCTCAGATTCCCTTTGTTTGCTTCTGGATGTGTCAAGATGTTTGATTGCGTACGTGCACACTCCACACACACACACACACACACACACACGCAGGTAAAGCAGAAGCAGACCGGGAATGTCTCTGAACAAATTTACCTCCCAGATTTTTTTTTTTCTTTCAAGATGTTTTGCTTTTTATATTGTTTGCACATGGTAAAGAAGGATCGATGTTGCAGTGCACACACACACACACACACACACACAGTAGCACACACACACACACACACATCCCTTTCCCATCTACTTGTGCGGTACAGATCCCCATCTCCACCCCTCTTGACCTTTAACCTTTTCCAAACAGTCAGTAGTCGGTTTAACCTGAGCTGTCAAGTACTATAACCTGAACCCTGAGGATAGCTACATCACCGCACTCTACACACACACACACATTCCTACGACTATGTCAGAGCAACATCTAAGACCACATTCTCACCGAAAGGCCAACTCTTCATTTATTTTATTACATTTTATTTTTTGCACTCGCAGATTTGTATGAAACTTGCATCCTTTTGTGCCTCTTTGTCCATCTTTTGCACAAAGTCAGGTGTCCAAACGAACACTGAAACAGGTTTTTCCTCACTGTAATCATTCCTCCTGTTAAAACTGACCATTAGAAGATCCTCTCTAAATGCGCTTTCAATGTAAGTGATGGTGGACAGAAACTTTTAATGGCCAGTATGAACAGGAGGAATGATTATTGACTGACTATTGTTTTAGGACAGACTTGAAAAATTGCAGACGTATCCTTTAAAGGGAAGCAAAATACCAACATGGAACATTAGTCTTTGCACCGCCAAGAAAACAGAGCCCATAAACCATATTAACATGTCATTTTTGTGTTTAAACAACCCTGAATTTGTGAGCGTTCATGGTGTTTTCACACAGGCTACAGTCGCAGGTCGTTCTGAACTGCCTGAGAAAAGAGGATAGAGAAGGAGGCAGACGGAGGGAGAGAAGAAGAAGAAGAGTCCCTTCTTCTCTTTGGAGGAAATAGGAGGGAGGGACTTTGATATGAAAGGTGTAGAAGCAATTAAAAGGTGACAGAAAGTTAGAAAAACAGAGTTGATGAGGGTGAGAAGAGAGGAAGAAAAGGGTAAAAAGAGGTTAAGAAGGAGAGGTAGAGAAGTGGGGGATTGTAGTCTCCTTTTGTGGAGTTTGTTTTCCTTGGCAGTGATGTTAATGGGTTAATGTGCCTGGGAACACTGGGACCAGTCTGAACAGTCTCTCACCGGGTCGGACCTCCAGGTCACACAGACCGACACGTAACCTGGATTTCACAGGTTCGATGCCAACAGCGACTTGTCCCGATGTGCCTGAATACATCATAACAAGCTGAAGAGAAAAGAGGCAGAGATGGATGGAGAGAGGGAGAGAGAGAAAGAGGAGGGGATTACTTTGTGTCTCCTTCGGTGTTGTTTGTTGGTCTTAATGGGCCTGGGAACACTTAAAGCACTTAAACCAGTCTGACCAGTTTGACCTCCAGGGGACAGAGGTTAAAAGCCTTCTGCTGAAAGACAGGATGACAGGGAGGAATGGAGTGAGGGGAAAGAGGAGAAGAGGAAGGCAGGGTGAAAATGGAAAGATGGAGGAAAGAGAGAAGCGGTGAGGATGCAGAGGAGGGAGAGAAAAAAGGGAAAAGATGAAGGTGAGTCGGAGAAGAGAAGATTGAAGAGTAGAGGAGAGATAGAAAGTGGTATCAACCGGACTGTTTTAGACAACAAATCCTCCCAATAAAACAATAAAATATCCTGATCTGACTCCCCTGTCGGCATGACGACATCATCCTCATATAGCGCCATGGTTAAGGTTTGGCTAGGTTTCGGGAAACATCATGGTCGGGGTTAAACTGAGTACTTAAGGTTAGAAGAGCTTCGTTCTCATGGTTATAACCACATAGTTAAGGGGGCGATGGTGGTCATGATTTTTTAAAAAGAATAATGTCGACTCATTGTTGTAAATGGGAAACAAACAGCAATCTCCTGTGTTTAAATCTGATGTTTTGTTGAGCCATCCATCCACGCTGACTTCCTCCGTCCTCCTTTGTTCCCGTCATACGACGGCCCGCTAGAGGACTTCCGTCATCTTGGGGCCGCTTGCATAAACAGTTTTCTTGAGAGGAAAGTCGTCTCATTTTGGATTATATTGGTTTCAGTGTATGTCCGAGAAACTGCAGCACAGAAATACCAAAAGATTTTTCAAAAATGAGAAAAAAGTTCTTATTTCTAAGCAGTTTAATGTTCTGCATTTTTAGGGATTTGAGTCTTATAGATTTTATTATTTATGTTGTATCATTTCCAATGAAATTTACGGTTTAAACCTACAGTTTATCCACTGGTAACTGGTTCCAGCCGGTAATACAATGTCCAGCTGCACTATCTTTATATATCAGGTTTGACAGACTCGCATCTCTTAAGCATTCAGTTCCCTTCTGAATGTGTATAAATTTCTATATTCACTGACAGTTGACTTCAAATTAATACACAATGATGCATTTCAAGTGTTATTGACTTACAGTAAAACTCTCTGATAACAAGAGTGAGATGCTCTCTGAGTGAAAGGTTGAGAGCAGGTGTCTGTTGATGACGCTGCATCATCCCTCTTGTAGGGAGAGGATGCTCCTCCTCCTCCTCCTCCTCTGGATGCAGTCATCACGACCGTCAGCCAACAGGGCTGGGTGTAATTTTATTGGGCTTCTGAGGACTACGCGGAGGGGCGTAGTGAGATACAGAGCGAATGTTTGACAGAGAACTAGTTGTTCCTGATTTTAAGTAAGTTGGAAGAAAAAGAAAAAGAGACACTCCTCTTTTTGTCACTACAGTAGATAGAGGTCACATATCTCTGTCTAATAACCACATTTAAAGGAACAGGCTGACTTTTAATGGGATGGTGACTTCCTGGCATCTTGTTGTTGCACATTGAGGCACTTTGAGGCTGCTGGTTATTCAGTGGAGACACTAATCCTCTGTGCCTGGAGATAAATAGTTGCATAAAGCTCCCAATAAAACCACAAATTGTTGTTTTTACAGTTTGGTTTATATATAGATTAAACAAACGAGGCACAAAGCGATCATTAAAGCAGTTTAGATGTGTTGGTAGACGTATTTTTTTACCTTTTGACAGTCTTTATGCTGACTGGAGGTTCATATTTAACATACAGCAAAAAACAACAAGGAAAACTATTCTATTATGGGATCGTTATCAAAAATATCTGCTTATTTTACATATTGAAACTAATACTGGCTGATACAGTATATGGAAGGGAAGATGAAGAGAAGGAGAAATGGATAAGTGAGAGAAGGAACACAGAGAGGGGAGGAAGGAGAAAATGAAAGGATGGATGGTAGAGAGGGGAGATAAGTGTGGGAGAAGGAGAAGAGAAGACGGAGCGAGGGGGGGGGAGGTCACGCTGTCGGGGCGTCTGACAGAGTGTGGAGAAAGTCTCTCTCTGCTTTTTATCGTTTATCTTCTCTTCTCTTCTGTTTGTCGGAGGGGAGACGTCGTCGTCGTCGTCTCACCTTTCATCTCCTCTCATCCGTCTCTCCTCCTCCTGCGCTGTCTATCCTCAACTCGAGAGGTCTTGTCTCGTCCTCGGCTCCGAAAAAAAGGGGGTCAGCGCACTACTTTATCGAATAAACCGAGAGATACACACAGTTATACACACTCCAGAAACACACAACACACACACCGTCTCCTCGTTTTCATCCCACAACATACACTTCTTCCATTAGGACACATAACCAACACACACACACACACACATACTCGGGGTTCAGTCACCTGTAACAGCCCGAGCTCAGGAACATCACGCCCCATTACACCACCACACTGCCCTGAGTGTGTGTGTGTGTGTGTGTGTGTGTGTGTGTGTGTGACTGCATGAAGCCATTAGCTGTAATATATCCTTTCCTCTCCGTCTGTATTTGATCCCTGGTTTTTCTCTCCAGCTTGTTTGCTCTCTCTCTCTCTCTCTTTCTCTCTTTCTCTGTTAGTTTTGGGGTATTTGAAGGGAAGCTACAAGTCATCGCCCCTTTCTCATGCTACATATAAATCCAGTGTGTGTGCATGTGTGTGTGTGCATGTGTGTGTGTGCACACTTGGATGAAAGTTATAGTTGGTTAATGTTGTTAATCCTCTGTCCTCACCTTGCCTGGAGATTTTAAGCGTAAGCAGAACTCTCTCTGTGTGTGTGTGTGTGTGTGTGTGTGTGTGTGTGTGTGTGTTAAGGAGTCTGGTTAGTATTGGGTTTGCTGTATCCTGTCCTGTCCACACCTCGGAAATGCTGACTCTTCAAGTTTATGTGTGTGTGTGTGTGTGTTTCATAGGCTGCCTTGTTTCCTTATTCATTTATCAACGTCTTTAAAGAGAGCCGATGTAAAACCAGAACTTCCGAGTTTTGTTCCAAAACCAAAGAAACGTAATTCAGAAACACACTGATATTTGTAAAAATGCCAATTATTAATTTCCGTCTCTCAGCAGGGATGGTACATTCTTTTTAAAAAACATCATTTGATCTCTCTCTCTCTCTGCAGATGTTGGTTCCTCTACAGTTGTGGCGTTTTCAGCTTTCCTTAACGGCCGCTACCCCCCCGCTGATCTGACCGGAGACATCACCGTGTCCTACAGCTCGCCCACAGGTAAAAAAAAAAAATGCCCACATGACACGATCCGTACCGGTTTCATGAACGTGTGCTAGTTTTATTTCCAATCAAAACCTTTATTTGAACAGAATAATCACTCTGACAGATGGGGTTTTCCACACACACACACACACACACACACACGGTGGTCGTAATGAGTTTCTCACACAGAATAAATCAATCAAACTTCGCTCTGAACTTGTTTGGCCATAACTGTGTTGAAACGCCATCTGTCTTTTTCACCGATGGTGATGACATATGCATTGATACAGAAAACGACTATACAGAATCACAGCAGCACGATACACTATGAAAAACAGAACGTTGTTGTTAGATGTTAAATATTTTAACAACTGAATATAGCAGCCGTATTGCTGCAAGCTGATCGATATGCTTTCTCAAATATTTTTGCAGTCAGCATAATTCACATAACGTATAGAAGCATAGCAATCAGAACAACAGTGTTGACTAATAGAGCAACGCCTGCAAACTGACTCTAAACCACAAATTTAATTGAATAGACAAAGTTTCAATCTCAGTTGGATCTTCCTCATGTCAAAATGTCTAAAAGTGGTGGCCACACCTAAGTTTTTTCTGCTATTTTCCTCCAGTTCTTCTCCTGTTTTGTATTATGTCTTGGTAAGACGTAGAGTCAAACAGCTTCAGGATCAGTGTGAATTTAGTTATTCAAGTTCAAACATTTCCAACCTGCGTGTATATGCGTCTTCGCCTCACTTCATGCTGCATCCACTCAGGTCTTTCTGCTGACATTGTATGGAATACTGCCAGACAGATAGATAGATAGATAGATAGATAGATAGATAGATAGATAGATAGATAGATAGATAGATAGATAGATAGATTTGTTTGACAAAATTTAAAACATACATGAAAGGCTGATCACAATGACAGACTCCATATAAGATTTTTAAAAATTGTCGAGGATTAAAATACGCAAAAAAGCCCCTAGGGTTTATTTCATGTGGTCTCCTCACATTTCCAAACCAGGTCTATCATTAAATATAACTCCTGCTTATGATTTATTGTATGTGAAGTGTCATGTAACACCATTACTGCCCAGTTCTGACCAGAATGGTGTTCATGCAGGGTGCAACTAGTATGACACCAAACCAAACCAGCAGCAACATTT
Source organism: Thunnus maccoyii (assembly GCF_910596095.1). Taxonomy (NCBI): domain Eukaryota; kingdom Metazoa; phylum Chordata; class Actinopteri; order Scombriformes; family Scombridae; genus Thunnus; species Thunnus maccoyii. Next base: position 4,122,048 of record NC_056542.1, on the reverse strand, counting down.
AACACTATTTATTTTTTCTATAAGAGCTGAGAAGGATGCTGACTATTTCATCCATACATTTAGCACCTGACCAACTGTCTATGTCTGACTATGACACTTTATTTTGAAAACTACAATGACATTTAACATCATTTACAGACAGTGAGAGTGTTCAAAAGGTAGTCAAAATGCTGGTGAATATCTACAATGTAACAGCATTAGCATTAGTGTAAGTTACAATATAAAATCAGTTACAGTCTGAAGCATCAGATCCAGTGTTCTGTAACAGCGCTGAACACCAGCTGCTAACAGAAACGCTCACTTTGACGTAAGGACATCTGGGCTCCTTCCAGACAAGCCCAGTTCATCCCCCTGCTCCCTCCAGGCATCTGTTTCCAGGCCCTGCGATATTTCTGGAAGATATTACTTTCCCCTGCAAACCAACAAAACCACTCTTTATTTCAAATGTCACGGACCTCCACTTTTTTTTTTTTTTTTTTTTTTGCTTCAAAATACTGATTTCAACGTCGTTCAAAAAGCAGCTTATGAAAAAAATCAGTGTTTTCATGCTATTGTTTCACTTGGATTGCATTTGCTTTGGCAGGCCTCTGTTGGTGGAACAGTTCCCCCTCCCTAGAAGCACATTTAATGTGAAATGTCTGGAAATATTGGGAAGTGTTTCTTTTTTGTTAAGCTTTATTGTGATGCTAAAAATAGCTGAAAATAACTAGTCTGGAGTATTTCAATGGGGCTTGAAAGCCAAGCAGCTGGGCGAGAGTATGTAGGGGATGGATCTCGTGCTTTGGAAGAGAGACGCGTCGGACTAGAAGTAAAATTGGAAGAGGTTTATGAAAGGTTGGAGGAAGAAGAAGAAGAAGCATGACAGGATGGAAAAAAACAGAAGAGAGCTGAGGTACGCTTTGAGATAGATCAGGAGAAGGAGGTAAGGAGGTGAGCTATGCACGAGTGGAGAAGAGAAAAAGGAGGAAAAAAGTGTTTCGGGGGAGAGAAAGGGAAAGGGAGGTGGTGGAGATGAGAGAGGAGGCAAACAGGGAGGACATGTGTTATTAGGGTGTGGACCTGAAGAAGAAAATGGAAAAGCAGGAGATATGAAGCAATCTAGGTTGTAGTGGAGAGGCAGAATAAGGGAGAACCAGGCTCATGTATATTATGTGGACAACTGTTGCTATACCAGCTTCCGCTCTTCTGGGAATGTTTTCCACCAGATTTTGGAACCTGGCTGCATCTCAGTTCATCCCAAAAGTGCTTGATGAGATTGATGAGGTTAAGGTCAGGCCAAGTTCTTCCACAGCAAACTGGTAAAACCATCTATTAATGGACCAAGCTTTGTGTATGGGGACATTGTCATGTTGAAATGGAAAAGGGGAAAATGGGCTCGAAAAAACAGTCCCAGACCCAAAGCACACATATAAACAAGTTCATGTCCACACACTTTTGGCCATATATGTCAGCTGGCAGTGTACAGGGAAGTTTGTACCTGCAGACTATTCCAGGGAAGCAGGTGGAAGTAAACAAGGTGCCATTAACTGTGATGACTTGTAAACCTTTGCAATAAAATAAAAGTGTATGTAAAGGATGTTTTCAACTGCTTCAATTTTGTACAACTTTCACTAAGAAATATGTCCAGGAGATCCTGTTGAGAGCAAAAAGCCCCTGGTTATGTAAAAGTTAGGTGTCTAAAAAAAAAACTTCTTTTTATAGATGCTTGGAGGTGTTTTTCATCTGTAAATCATCATGATTTACTTACTGGGTTATGCTGTTATCAACTGATACAACAGTAGTGGCAGTTTCCAAGCTTTTCAACGCTTTCATATGTTAAAAAATGGTCTTTTATCTGATTACAAGTGCAAGAAAACAAGTCTGGGTGATTGAAAATCATATGTTAGCAACTTAAGCTTGGGAACTTTTTCTGGCTAACACCTTGTCTACACTGGCTGCGTAACAGAAGCAGCAGCAGTTGCAGTCCTCCGTTGGTGTGAGTGGGCGCTCAGACAGAAAACTGCACTACATTAAAAAATGAAAAGAGGCTGTGTTGCTTCAGATACCGGTGAGACGATGAAATACCATTTAGGAAGGAATCTGAGTAGTAAATTCATTAGCTAGACGTGTCACACTGCCAATGTGGACAGCTATATTTAATACTTTTTTTGTCCAAAGACGATATCTTAACACCCACTTTTATGTAGGCTATCTTCATCCGTCAAAGTCTGCAATCAATCCAACCATTCATCCTTTCACTGTCAATAAAACTGTGTTAGTTGCTACTGCAGGAATGGGGGCATCACTAGAGAGGGCAGCACATCAATCAGCAAGTGCATTTATCTTTACGTAGCACCTAGATGCTCCAACACATATCCACCATCAGGTACGAAAGCAAAACTTCCTGTTATGCTCATCAGCTCCGCAGTGATCCAACCCGTCACGTGGAGTCCGATGTGCTCTTAACACCGAAAATGGTCGTCTTAAGAGCGTAGATGAGTATTACGCGCGTGTGCTCGTCTAACCTCGTCGTCGTGTGTTTCCCGCGGTGCTAATCTCCATTAATGCCTCGTCTCCTCTCGTCCTCTAAATGCTCTCCTGGTATGGGAGGAATGCATCACTTCGCCTCTGTCTCTTCTTCTTTCCCCTCTCTCTCTCTCTCCCTGCTCCCACCCAGGGGTGATACGCCTTAACACCACCTGCCCCAACATAACACCATCCCCACCCCGTGGCTACCGTTGCCCGTCTTTAAGCCCTACAAAGGGCTTTGACATTTAAGAAGACTGTTGACTCCTTAAGCCCTTCAAAGGAAAACTCAATGGTGGCTGGAGTCGTTACAATCTAGAAAGAATTTCATTAGTGCCCCTCTGTGATTTTCCCCCCTAACACCCTGACAATGGGCTCTACACAAGCACACTTTCAGTACGATCAAGCGGTCAACTTGGCATTTACAATACATTGTTAGTTCATACACAATGGGGCATTTTCATCCGAGCTGTCAAAGATAAGTTGCGACTGTGCGAATAATTTCCATAAAACACGGGCCAGCTATGATTCATTGGTTTGCTAAGCCAGTTCGTGTGGAAACCTAGGGAGCTAAGTTGGCAGTCTTTGTTGTTTTCTCCTGTTTTATTGCGCTTGCCAGAATGACCAGCATCTCCATATGTTGATGTCTTCTAGGAGGCTGCAGTATTTTTTCGTTAGGTCCTTGTTAAACTGCCAGGTCTGCAATCCATTTGTTTGCTTGGAACCTTTTTGTGGTCCAGCTGATTGTGTAGTTGGTGTTGGTAGTTTTTTTTTTATGTTCTCAGCTCTGTTTGTTGGTGTGCACAATTTGTCAAAAAAAACTTAACAGATGTGGTGGAAAGTTTGGCCAATGACCAAGGAACAAGTGATTCATATTTTGGTGCCTCCTATCCTAAAATAATGAGATAAGTCACTTTTGTTTTCTCATGAACTATTGCTCTCACTTTTATAAAATAGAAAACCTTGGCAGATATACGCAAGATCTGTATGCAAATGCACATTAAAAAGTTCTAAACACTTAATTACTCACATACTAAATTTTGATGAATTCGCAGCCTCGGGAGAAGTTTGTGCTCACTGAGGGCTTTCTGGTTTTCAGATTAGTTGCATTAGAAGGTTTAGTTTTCCATTTCATCTACAAAATCTAGATAATAACGGATCTTTTTTTTATGTTCCCTGATGGTTAATGTCTCATTGAGTATGTGGGCTGTTAGTGATAATCCATAACCAGCTGTTGACATTTCCTTTAATCTTGCCCCCTTTTTTCTTGTAGTTGTTAATCATTTAACTACAGTTACAACTACATCTCTATTTACATATTCTTATCTCTGTAGCCTACGTTGGACAAACATTTTATACCATACGTTTGCTGATAACAGTTATAGAGAAGACATGTACTAGGCGTGAGGACACTGAGGGTAGGTCATAGCTCAGGGTCAGCTGCAGAACATGATCTCTATCTACAGTCTTAAACATGATTTCCTTTAGTTAATTTAGAAAATCCAACAACAGCGGTTTGTACAGAAAAAGGATCTAGGAAAAGTCAAGAAAGGGATATTTTAAAAGCCAAGATTTTTTTATTTATTTTTTTTAAATCTCTAACAGACTTTAAAAAAAAAAAAAAAAAAAAGTTGTTATGGTACTTTTGGTGGTTCTGTATTTAATTATAAAAGAGAACACCTCAACCTTCTCAGCTATTAGTGATATAATAAAGGCTTGCAGTCATGAAACATTAACCTTACTTCTTTTTTTTTTTTTTTTTTTCCTACCACACCAGCTAATGGATCCAGAATTTCACTCGTTTCAGCCAGTCTAATTTCTCCGCCGTTACAGGAGATTTTAGAACAGGAAAGACTGATTGAACACTGGCTGGCAGCCGGCCAATAGCGGCTACTGTGTGTGTGTGTGTGTGTGTGCCTTCTTGCTCCATTTGACATGTCCTTTACGTTTAACTGGAGCTTTCACTCAACATTGATGCTTTTAGGTCTTTTTTCTTTTTTTTTGTCTTTCTCTCTCTCCTTCCTCTTTGTGTTGTTCTAGCTTTTTTTTTTCTTTTTTCTCTCCTCTTGAATTCTGCTTTTTTCTTTCTTTTCTTTGGCAAAGCGGAGTGGTAAGAAGAGATCCAGACAAAGTAATGACAGAAGTTAGCATGTATTGTAGGATTAGACAATACTGCTAAATATGAACATATTTTTTAGAGTTTGTTGTTAATCCTGTGTTTGACAGAGGTGGATCAGCCATAAAAGAGCAGAATGAGTTACTTTGGTTTGATAGTTATTTGAATATTATCTCATATGAAAGAACAAAGAGAGAAAATTGGAGCATTTATTACACATCTGGAAACATGTTTTAATTAGTGTAGTAAATCACCAATTAGACCTGCAGTACATGAATTTAGAAGGAGGTTTCTGTTGCTGTATTGCATGTGTTGTTAAGTTCTCGGTATTGTTAATTAATAAATGATTAAAATATCTGTATATTTAAATGGAAGATTAAACTATTGCAGCGATCGTGGAAGAGTCGTTACAGGGAAGAGAGACAGCAGTAAAGAAGTGTGACTTTCATCAAGTTTAATAAGACGTGAACTTTCTGACTCAGCACCTCAGTGGCTTTTCATTGGCTCGCAACCTGCCATCTGCTTCTCATTCACCTTCGCAGGAAATCCTCGTCGACCAATCAAATCAGAGCTTAATCTGCCAGACTTCTATTGCGGCAGCCCAAAGGTTAGAGAAGCAGGAGGCTGACTGTTTAAATCCCAGCGCGGCTGAGAAAATCTGGCAGTGAGGAACAGGGGATAAGTTAAGAGATGCTCTCCCTTCTCCTAACGAAAAATTCAGGTTTCGCAACCTGAGGTTCCTTATTGTCCTGGTTTCAGTGTTTCTATTCCGCGTCGCTGCTGTTTAGTTTAGCACGCCTCCAAATAGGAGACAAAGGAAGATTTTTATTTTACCTTCCATATGTAACTACTTTAAAATTGAATACACACACACACACACACACACACAAAAAAACTCCATAAAATATCAAATATTTCCAGTTGCATTGCACAAGCACATTCAAGCAAAACGCAGCATGACTGCTGCAGCCCAACCTTATTAACTCAGATGCTGACGTGTAAAAGGGGTTTTTTTTTCCACAGACGGTCGGACAAAAATGAACATTTATACCTTTTCCACATTCACAAATTTATGTCGAACATTAATGCGGTAGTGATGTATAGTTTCAGGAGGAGTCTGTGAAACTGTGAATGCTGCTCCTTCAGGTGCTGCAGTGTTACACGTTGTTAGACACAATCAGGGCTGTGACTTACTATTTCATTATTTTCATTGATTAATCTTCCTTTTATTGTCTCCATGGGGGAAAAAATGGAAAAAATACTTCACACTAATCACTCAGAGGCTAAATCGATGTCTTCAAATTGCTTTATTTGTCCGACAAACAGTCCAAAACACAAGATATTCAATTTAACAATCATATAAAAGAGAAAAGTAGCATTTTTGAGAAGCTTGAACTGGCAAATGTTTCACTTATTATTTATTTTTAAGATATATTTTTTGCATTCATGTCTTTATAGTTGAAAGTGCAGAGAGATACAGGACACATGGGTAGAGAGAGGGATTGAAAAATGATTAATTGATAACAAAAATAATTGCTTAATTGCTCTACTATTTGATTGAGCCTTCTGTATGATAAAAACCAACATTTATGAAAATGGTCGATCTCAAATTGAAAAATGCATCAAAAGTAGAAATACTGCATATTAATAGTGGGCAGCACAGTTACACTATATTTTATTGTAATGCAGAGCCATTAGTGGACACAGATGTAGTAAAGCTCGAATGTGGCGTCACAACACAAGTAATCAGACAGATTTTCCTCAGTTTAACGCACATTATTCGTCTATGAATGTGCTGTACTTTCTTTGAACTGTGCATTTTTTCTGTCAACTTTAATGTGAAAGTTAAATTATCAGCCCCAAACAAGCTCCTTCTTGTTCAAAGTAAGCCTTCCATATTATAGTTTTGCACGCAGATTTTTTTTTTTTTTTTTTTTTGCAGTGACTGATCACAGTAGACAGTTCAGTTATGTTCACGGTTGTTTTGTCTGCTGAATACAGACGCAGATTTATGCTTCCTGCCAACGGGAATAGTTTCAGTCTACCTGTTTTTGTGTATTTTCTGGACTCTGCATGTTTTAACCATGTTTGAAGTACATAAATACAAGTTTATCAATCAGTATCTTGAAATTTAAGTCGGTCATTTTAACTAAATAGTCTCATTTTCACAGCTAAGGTCAACTCTCTCCTTTTCATACTCCTTAAACTCTTGACACTGATCACTTTACAAGGATAGATGTCTTTTTCTCCAGATTCTGTCAGACTAATTTTCATACTAACCTCTTGACGAGCAGCTATTTAATTTGGGATTTGGACATCTTATCGCATTCAGGATCGGGTTTGGCTCGGTCGGCAGGCTGCTTTCTCCTCCAGCGGTACTTTCCAAGTGTGTGGGAAGGCAAATGAAGCGCTCCCAAAGTGTTTTTTTTGAATTTGTGTATATTCATATGGAGGGAGAGACGGAGGTTTTCCCAGGGAATCCCCTCCTGTTCGAAACAGCAGAGTCCAGTCCATCCAGTGCTGCTTTCTTACTGGTCTGCACCGAATTTCTATTTCTGTTTCTGTTTAATCTTTCAGTTTTCTTTTTTAACCTTCACCTCTTCTCTTCTTCCTCTTTACAGAACTTAATCCCAAAGGTAAGTGTTTGGTCGGTAGAATAGAGCTAGTAGAAACACACACACACACACTTTATTAAAAAAGACAAGCATGTACCTGTACATGTACACATATACAGTACATATATTTGCAGTATTTTTGGGAGATACACCCCCAGTGTACTCTTACACACAGAAAACACACACACATAATTAAAACTACACTATTTGCATTCCAATACACATACACACTACTGTATATACAGGAAGAGACTGCTGCCTACTGTTTATGTTCCCGTAACGTGATACTTGGCAAGAGTCTGTGCACACACACACACATACACACACACACATACTTTTCCACACACACACATATACACACTTCCTCACTGTATGGAATAAGTAAATATCCATTTATCCTTTTATACTCTGTGCAGTTTACACAGAAATATCATCTGTCTCGCATACACACACACATACACATACAAGACGCACAGAAATGCATTGACTCACATGTTTCAGTGCACACATACACACACACACATACACATGCACACACACTCCAGCAGTAGTGTTCCTAGTTGTCAGCAAGTGTTTGTTTTAGTCCAAGTTTGTGTGCTTTGATACAGAATAGGATGTCCTGTAATCTATAGTGGGTTTAGAGGCCCTGCAGAAATACACACACACACACACACACACACACACACACACACACACACACACTCATACAGCCGTGTTCTTTCTTTCTCTCCGTCTCAACTGCAAATTATGTTCATATGCAGCTATTTTGCATCAGCCAAATACATTTTTGGGAATTGTAAACTGGTCAACTTCAGTTTTTTTTTTCTTCCTCAGCATATTAGACAGAAAAATAAAAACTACAGCTGAGCCTTTGGGACCAGCGTACGAATAACAGCAGGAGTGCTGTGTGGAAAGTCGCTGGTTTCGAGGCAAACGAGCAAAAAAGCAACAAATGGATACGAGTCTAAAAAGAAGTTCTGCACACAACATGAATGCAGTAGGAGGGAGCTGGCAACTGCGAGGTGAAAGTCAATACAGCCAGAAAAACTAAGCCACAAATATTTGTAATAGTGACCACACACTCTAATAACTCAATCTAATAATATACTGTACGCAGTTGAGGATCTTTTTTATCACAATTGGCAGCAGCAGCAGTAATGTGTGTCACTCAGCACTTCAACAAACAAGGGACTCTACTAGGCACAGAGCCTGTCAGCTCACACGCTAATTAATAACCGTACCCACGTGTGTAAAAATCACACAGGCAATAAAACACATTTTTGCCAGTTGGCCAATATATAAGAAAAAACTACTTCTGCCAAGCTTATATTCAAAAACTGCTACATAAGCTACCTCTGACAGATGCTAACAGGACAAATTTAGCAGAAAATCCTAAAGGACTGACATATCAGCATCACTATTTTACTGATTGATGATCCTAATGATTATTTTCATCATCAATTTAAAAGATATTCATATTTGAGAAGCTGTAATCAGAATATTTGGACATTTCCTTTGTAAAATAATGGCTCAAAATGATTTAACTGATTATCAAAATAGTTTCAGACTAATTTTCTGTCAAGCCACTAATTGATTAATTGACAGCCCATAGATTGTTTTTACTTGTTTTGATTCATACATGTTTCTAATTTTTTATATATTGATTTTTGGAATCTTAAGTATTGTGTCAACACTTGCAGCAGCGTTGTTAAGGTTTGGCTAAGTCTCAGTAATTACATAACAGAAAGGTCAGACTGTCTAATATGCTGTAAGACAGGTACATGAACCGTGGTCATCTTGCGTCTAAGAATAACATTTTTATATCCATCAGTCATCCAGACTTCCACATGTGGGTTTTCTGGCCCTGAATGTAGCCATTTAATACAAATAACTAATGCAGAATAGCTGCATATGAACATGATTTGTTCGGAGACTGGGGGTGTACTGTGACTCTGTCTTTTTATCATTTCCTCTGTAATAGACACACATGCATGCGGTATCCATTCAGACACACACACACACACACACGCACGCACACACACCGCTGACATCACTGCAGCTGTGGTAAGAACCTGATCCTGTACAGTGGTCCTCTACCCAAATAAACTCTGTGGTCTCTCTCTACTTCCCCCTCTCTCTCTCTGTCTCTAACACACACACACACACATATTCCAAATAATTGGAATCAGAGTCCTCTAAAACGGCAGTACAGTGGAGGTATAGCAGCTTTAACAAGTAGCAGCAGTGGTGCTCAATTGTGATTTTTAGTGTATTTAACAGTCGGTGATGTGGGATCGCTTTGTCCGCTATCAGGAGGGAGGTAAAGGGGTCAGATCTATATTCAGGTATATCTACTCTCTTAAAACTTTAAACTCAAACATCTGAAAACTGCACATCACAGCGAGCTAAAGTTCAGGTCAGGCAGAGAATGAAAGGAAGAATCTGTAAGATAAATCTAGTAACCTCAGTTTATTGTAACTGAGTAATTGTGTTTAGTCACTTTTTGGCTTCAGCCTCAGTTCCTGATCTCTAAACTTAAGTAAATCCTCCTTTCTTTCCACTGTATCTTGTCATCCTCCAAGTCATCAATCCTGACTAAAACTATGACATTTGACGTAGGCAAATTATGTAAGATTTATTTATTTCCATGGTAGCGCTGACAAATTCTGATCCAGCACTTAAACTCAGCTCCCGTGTAGGTGACGTGACCGAGGATATGACTTTAGCAGACACAGTGGCCGTTTCACCAGGCTGGAAATTAGAACTGCGTGTGTGTTCATGTGGCGTGTCGCTGTTTACGCTGATCAGAAAACACCAGATGAGTCACAGATGAAGGCACAGTTTGAGCAGTTGGGTTCAGACTGACATTATCACTGCATCAAAAAAATTGCACTGTGTTGTGTAGTTCCCAACAAATAAGCTCTAGCTAAAAAAAGACAAGGTGATCCGGCGAAAAAGGTGAGTTGCAACGCTCTGCATCGGTCAATTAAATGCGTGCAATAGTTAACTTTTTAAAGGGGACATACTCTGCACATTTCCAGGTCTATAGTTATATTCTGTGGCTATACTGGAATATCTTTGCATGATTACAGTTATGCAGCCCCTCAGTTCAGCCTCTGTCTTAAACAGGCCGTTCTGTTTCATTCTTACTGATTGCCAGAGACGGTTGGAAATACGCAAACACGCACGCACAGGAGGTTGAGACATAACACCAACAAAGTCACATGTGTGACCTGGATGACGCAACCAACCTAATAAAGGGGCCTGGCACCTCATCAACTTTTCATCTTTTCGCCTAAATGTGCAGGTTGTGTATGTTCATCATTAGCTAGCATCAGTGCTTTACCGCCTATACCAGCAGTCTCGTAACCTATTGGTTGGAGCTACGATTCTGTCCTCCAGAGGCTGCATAGCCGGTGCTCCGACCACAAAGCATTAGACTTTTCTAGGTAAGTAGCCAACTTTGTTTCCCTGGCGGGCGTGCCTTGCTAACTTACCTGCTTAGTGCCTCCGCTCGTTGTGAGTGAATCGTGTGCTGTATTAGCTTCTGGGTTTTATAGTCGACCAACCAGTCTCGCTGAGGTGTTTTAGGGAACTGTAGTGGAGAGTAATTTGTTTCGCTCCTTGGTTACTATCAATTTGTCAGTTTTCGCCCTGCAGCCAGGGGCGAGGAACTGCCTCCTCATGCTAGCTTACTTTGTCCTGTTCGCGCTCTGAGACAGTACGTAGATTTGTCGGCTGGGTTCCCTAAGTCTGATTTGTTGTTTGTCAGTTATGGAGGACACAGGAAGGGTTGTGCCTTGACTAAACAGAGGCTCTTGAGCTGGGTTGTCGATACCATATCTCAAGCATACAGACTCAGGGGCCTCCATTTATCCCGGTGAAATGTCATTCCACCATTCATTCTCACTCGGAGTCTTGACAAGAAGATTCTGTAGGAAACGACCGCTGGGTGCCATTTCCCTTTATCAGGTTGTTTGCATCACCCAGGTCACAGGTGTGACTTTGTCAGTATCATGACTCGACCTCCTGCGCATGTAATGCATATCCAGATATTTCATACTATCTCTGGCAGTCATCCAAAATGCATAGAAGCCGCTGCTTGCGAGGCAACGTCAACAAACTATGAAACAAGCTATAGTAGCAGGATTTCACTACTTTTTCTTGTTCTTTACTCGAAATGTTAAACTTCTCAAATACATCCATACATGTTTGAGCCTAAATCCGATGCAAAATATGACAGTGGACAATGCAACACGTTGAAAACCATTAGCAATAACCTTAGCAACCAAGGCTGTGGAACTTGAGCATTTCTACATTTGTTAACCTTACGTTTTAGAACTTTGACTGTGTTTAACAGAGATATCCAACGACATAACATTATAAAAATAACACAAAAAGCATAATATGGCCCCTTTAAGGGAGTGCCATAATTCTTTTTTTACTTGTTATCATCTAGATGGAGGAAAAACTAATTAGTTTAAAATCCAGACTTTCTTAAAGTGCATTTTTTTCACCTTCTCAGTCACTTTGCTCCCTTAAGAAATAGACATTTGAGGTCATTGGTCTCAATATCAATTTAAGTTCAGTTAAAGTTGCTCTAAGGAGCTATAAGCTGTAAGGAGTTACTGCCTTCTGCTTTTCCTTGATAAAATTTTCATTGATCCCTGAGGGTCACTTTTAGCAACAATTAGTAATATAATACAGAAAAACAAAGGAAGGACTCAAATACTATTAAAATCAACAGGTGATGAAGATGTGGTTTGTGTGTTAAGATCAGGTTTTGGGTCAGTACAGCAGGGATGCTATATATGCTGGGAACAGGTAGACCCCTGAGAAGGTTTGATTTTCATTACATTTATATGTCCTGGCTATAAAATTAATTTCATACCTTTTGTTGAACTTAAATATTTAACAGAATACAGCTGTACGGAGGTCCTGAACATGAAAATCATGCTTTTTAAACATTTGCTTTGTGAAATTGTAGTTTTACACACACAAACACACACACACACACCCACTGATACACATCCGTGCAGGTAAATCTCTGCTATGAGGGGTGTAACCTGGTGGCGACAGTCCTGGAATGTGCAGAGGTGGTGTGGAACATGCTGGGATTTACAACCACACGCATACACACATACTCACACACAGTGGTGACTAGTAAATGGCTGATGGTGAATTTGAGATGGAAAAAATATTTCTCCTGGCCTTTTCCAGCCTTTCACGACCCTCCACTCCCTTCCTCTTCCCCTGTTTCCCCCCACCTTATATCTCGCTTTTCCTCCTTCTCTGTCTCCGTCTCTCATCTTATTCTCAGTTATCTTGTCATCTCTGTTTTCAACACTTTTTATCTCCATCTCTCTCCGTCGCTTTTCCCCCTCCTTGTCTCTCTTTGACTTTTTATTACTCTGCTTATATTTCCTCCTCCACTCTTTCCCCACCCTTCATTAATTCCAGAGGATAGAGTTTCTTATTTTAATGTTAAAACTCCTTGCAGCACACTATTAACAAGTGTGAGTGTGAACATTAAACATTCCTTGCTGATTTATTTAAGAATAAGGTAACTTAAAGCTTGTTCTTTGGTTTAAGTAATTCCAGCACTGTTTTTTGAAGCATTTTTTGAAGTGCATTTTCAAGCGTCATCTCTTCAGGTGGTCTTTAATCAAGGTTCCCAGTTTCACAATGAGTTTTAGGGTTTCACTGTGGGCATGTAGAGCTCCCATTGTCAGGGGAAATTAAATGATAAATTCAATAAATGGATGGCCGGCAGAGTGTTAATGCCACAGATTGAAGTTCACTTCCTGGATCCCACGTGTGGTTAGGTTTAGGCTTTAAAGGGGTTAGGGTTAGGGTTACGGCGTTAGGGTTAGGGTAAGGGTTAGGGTTAGGGGGTTAGGGTAAGGGTTAGGGCGTTAGGGTTAGGGTGTTAGGGTTAGGGTAAGGGTTAGGGTGTTAGGGTAAGGGTTAGGGCGTTAGGGTGTTAGGGTAAGGGTTAGGGTAAGGGTTAGGGCGTTAGGGTAAGGGTTAGGGTGTTAGGGTAAGGGTTAGGGTAAGGGTTAGGGTGTTAGGGTTAGGGTAAGGGTTAGGGCGTTAGGGTAAGGGTTAGGGTGTTAGGGTTAGGGTAAGGGTTAGGGCGTTAGGGTAAGGGTTAGGGCGTTAGGGTGTTAGGGTTAGGGTAAGGGTTAGGGCGTTAGGGTAAGGGTTAGGGTGTTAGGGTTAGGGTAAGGGTTAGGGTGTTAGGGTAAGGGTTAGGGCGTTAGGGTGTTAGGGTAAGGGTTAGGGTAAGGGTTAGGGCGTTAGGGTAAGGGTTAGGGCGTTAGGGTAAGGGTTAGGGTAAGGGTAAGGGTTAGGGTTAGGGTAAGGGTTAGGGCGTTAGGGTTAGGGTAAGGGTTAGGGTAAGGGTTAGGGCGTTAGGGTAAGGGTTAGGGCGTTAGGGTAAGGGTTAGGGTGTTAGGGTTAGGGTAAGGGTTAGGGTAAGGGTTAGGGCATTAGGGTAAGGGTTAGGGCGTTAGGGTAAGGGTTAGGGGGTTAGAGTGTCTCTTGCTCAAGGTCACTGCTGACTTTTTCTGTATAAAACCAAGACAACGATTTCTCCTTAACCTTAATAACGTGTTGCCAATGCTTAATCATAAATATAGAAATTTTAATAAAGGCGTAGTTACTATGAGTGGATATTGTACTACAAGAAAAAACATAAAATACATTCTACATTTACATTATACTCATACATACAGGACGGTACATATTTATGCATATTTAGCCGATTCACTGCATATCACATATACTGCACCATAGCATTTACCATTTTCCAAAGCATACCACAGTATTTTGGATTTTTAAAATGTTTTTTCCTTCCTTCCAGGCAGCCAGAGGTTTCATTCATTTCAGTATGTTATGAAATTCGACTTGGAGAGACTTGAAACCTGTTTGAGTCAGGCAATCCATCACAGTGTACTGTACATCTTGTCTGCTCTGATTATCATCAACGTTATAGTGCTGTGGCTGTGGAAAATGGCCATCTAAAATCTAAAGTATATATGATTTGTAGTAAACGGGATGAAACATGCATAAACCGTTGCTCCTTACATGATTTACATTCACTGCTGTCCCATATACTCCTCCTGAGAGAATCTTAAAAACTTCTTAACCACTTGTCACTTAAAAATTCAAAACCGATACCGTAATTTGGCAAAGATCTGTGTCTGATGTTTCTGCCATTTAGATGATCGGCATTTATCCAGAACTTTCATACTGTGTACACCTGCTGGTGGGAAAATTCAACATCAAAGACGTCTGAGTCAGCTGGATGTTGAAGGAAAGAAAAACAGATCAGACCCAGGAGACAAACAATTCAAGGGTTAGGGTTCAGAGATTTTCAAGTCTGTCTTAAAACAATAGTCAGGTGCCCAGATGGACATTGAAATAGTTTTTTTTCTCGTCATAATCATTCCTCCTGTTCATACTGACCATTAGAAGATCCCTTCATAATGCACTTACAATGGAAGTGATGGGGGACAAAATCCACAGTCCTCCTTCTGTGCAAAAACATATTTAAAAGTTTATCTGAAGCTAATATGAAGCTTCAGCGTCCAAATGAGTCAAATCAAGTAGATATCTTTCAACGTTACAGTCTTTTTAGTGCCAGAGTCCCTCTTTTTGTTACTATACTTCCTCCGCAGCCCAACAGGGAAACATCAAGAGGGAATTTGATGCTAAAAAGACTGTAAATGTGGCAGATATCCACTTGATATGACTCACTCAGACTGCTGAAGCCTCATATAAACTTCACATCAACTTTTAAATGACTGTGTGGACACACTGTGGATTTTGGCCTCCATCACTTACATTAAAAGCACATTTGAAGGGGATCTTTTAATAGCCAGTATGAACAGGAGGAATGATTACAGCGAGTAAAAACCTCTTTCACTGTTCATATGAACACCTGACTGCTGTTTTAAGACACACTTGAAAAATTGTGAACGGATCCTTTAAGTATCACAATCATTAACTGTTAATTTTCCAATATGGACAATGTATAAGGGGTTTGAACTTCTGATTGGTAACTAAATGAACTCACTGCATATTCACTTTGACAACATGTGTATCTAACCTTCTGCAATATGTGATTTGTTGTTTAACTATTCGATCACCCGGTACGAAGGGTCAATGAGAAATTAAAACAACGGAGGATAGAAGAAAGTGGACCACAGTCAGACTTCCTCTCTAAAACTCCATCCATTTTCTCTCTCTCTACCTTGCTTCTCCTCTGTTTTCTACTGTTTTTCTTGGCTTCCCTTCTTCTTCTTCTTTCTCTGCCTCAATTCATGTATTTAAACCAAATTGAATTATTCATATAATCACATAATAATTGCATGTCTGGAATGAAAAGGTGCACAGTAGTGGTAGGTAATTATTACTATCTGTAATAACCTGGAACATTCCATAATTAAAACATCCCTCCCTCCCATCCCGGCTGTCGTTCCTCATATTATTTCTCTTTCAGTCTCCCTCACGCTGTTTTATTTCCACTCCTTTTTCTGCTCGACTCAGGTTTTCTCCCTCTGCTGTCGTTAGCTCACCTCCTCTCCCCCCCTGGTTCCTTCGCTCCATCTCTTCTTAACAACTGTTTTCCTCCATCCCTCCTTTCCCTCGTTCTGTTATTCAAGCTAAGTGTAGATTTCTGCCAAGCTCAGCACTGCTTAAGCTCAGAACACAGTTATAGTTGGCCTTAACTCTCCCCTTCTCCTCTCACTCTCTCTCTTTTTTTTTTTTTTCTTCTCAAAATTTCCCCCCCACTTTTCACAAAACTTCCCTTTCGGATCTTCGACAAACACGTTTTCAAGCCTGGTGTTGATGTTGAGTTTCTCGGTCTCATAGCTCTCAGATACTCATGTAATCTGAATATCTGCAGTGTTGACTGTGTTAACAAATGTTAGCCTGACTGCTGTTTGGAGAGAAAGCCTAAAAGTCGATGTGCCGACTTGTTTGATTCGCTGTAGGGGATGTTGGCGGAGATGGGCGCCACTTAAAGGGGAAGTGGGCTGTGAGGTTGTGTAAGATTGTTTTTCAGGAAAAGAGCAACAGGACGGCGGATATTGGAGTGTAGTATAGAATAATGGAGAATTAATTGATAATAATAATAATTAGTGTAGTAGTTGCATCCTTATTCAGTGGCTATTCAATTTAATGAAGGTCTAGGTTTTACTTGCAAAAAAACATACACAGAAACTGTAACAAAGGGTTTTGCAAATAACTATTTACAGTTGGAAAGAAGTGTCTGCTGCAGAAGTCTACACCCTTAGTAGGAGTTGGCAACTCAGTGCTACAAAGTGGAGAATTGCAAGCATTCAATTGTGGCAAACATGAGGAAAATGCAACAGAAAAATATAAAAATGCAAAACATTAAAAAGTAAAAATATATCTATTTTTGTTTCCTTAGGAGTTCCCAGGGTTCTTCAGGCCAGGTTCAGTCTTCCTCTTGCGTTGGTTTGTGTTCCTTCTTCTCCGACCAAAACCACCAAGTTTAAGATCACTGTGGACACCAACCAGCCACCAGTTGACCTCAACGCCATCTTCTCAGGTAAAAACACACACATCTTAACTCTGACGAACACTGATTATCTGTCCGTGCTGTTTGCATTTGAATCACAAATTTCTTATAAATAGAAGAATAGAATTTTGTTTGTTTGCTTGTTTGTTTTTGGGCCTTTTATTAGAGAATCATCAGTTGATAGGTGACAGGAAACAACTTGAGAGAAAGATAGGGAACAACATGCACCAACACTCTCCTTTTTTTAAAAAAAATATGCAGGAACATTTGCTGCTGGTGCTTGCAAAATTATTGATGAGGTTTGTTCAGCAGATTTTTAGTTATTGGAAGTAGATGACTGACTACAGTTTATTACTTTGCCAGTTTTTGTTGACAGTGCAAGATGGGTTGATGAAAACATTCTGACACTTAGATAGAAAAACAGTGCCTCCATACATACAACGTTAATCAACATGCAGCCATCAGACACTGTTAAAACAAGCTATTAGAAAACTATCTGCAGCATACAGTAGTTTAGCAGATCAAATACTATGGTTAGATTATTGGTTAAGCTAGACATAATTGATGTATTAAGAGAACTGGATACTGTTTTCCACATTTAAAGGAGATTCTCAGGCTTTCTTACAGATTTTCCCTGACTGACGCACATGAACGGCACAGATTTCATAACATGACTTCTTAATTTTTTATTAGACCCAATCGCTTAAATTGTGTCAAGACAAAATAGTTATCTCAATTATGTGTGATGTTCAGTAAAAGTTTTTCATTGCTTCACAGCTGTGTCTTTTGCAATGGTTGTGTATGGGGGGAAAAGAAGACTGCTTGAGGTCTAACTGTAAATTACATTAACCAAAATCAGCTGAAACAATCCGTCCTTTTCAAAAAAAACAATACAAGCATTATAATACTTATCTGTTCAGCTCTCCTAAAATCGACAAGTTATACACTTACAAAGTCCGTCAGGGGTTCTCAGCCAATGTTGCGTAAGAGCAGAGGGTCAACAAAGCGTCCACTAGAGGGCGTTAAACCGAGTCAAATGACATGAGCATGAAATAAAAGCTGAGAGAGGGAATGAGAGTTGTGTAACTGTGAGAACGTGTATACATTTATGTGAATAATGAACTGTATCTGTATACGTGGGTGTGTATTTATACGAATGTGTTTATGCATGTTTATTTATTTGTGACTCTGTTTGTGTGTGTGTGTGTGTGCGTTTCAGCTCTGGGAATCTTTATTCTGTTTCCCAGTTATCAGGCGATCAGCTACAATCAGCAGCTCTGACGTCTAAACACACACTCAGTGCTCATCCTGATTGTGTGCTGCTTTTTTTTTTTTGTGTAAAGAGGGATTTGTGCCTCTTATATCTTTGTGTCTTTGTGAACAGTGTGACTGTATTTTGTTCACCTTTGTTGGCGTCCTGCATCATGATAGGCCTTTCCTATCTGTCTCATCACACTGCTCTCTCTGTCTCTCTCTGCAGAGTTTTCAGCAAAATCAGAAGATAAGGATGGGAATAGTTTGGCTTTCCAGTTCCTGTCAGGAGCCAAGGTTACTGTGCTGGCCTCGAAGACCTCCCGTGAGTCTGACAACAGCACTAAATGAAGAGGATTTTTCCTTAGAAACAATGTTTTCATAAGACACTAGTTTACGTCTACGAAGGTTTAAACATGGGTGCAATCTATCTCTGATACAGCAATGATCCAAGACTTAAAACCTTTTACCAGATGCCATCTCCAAATGATGTCCATTCCTCTTTTAGTGCCTCTCAGTAACTTTTGATATTCTTAATTTCAGCACCTATTGATACCTCTTGAACCTCTTTGAAACAACTTGTAGAAACATCTTGTTACTATTAATGCTTCATGACACCTTTTTACAAAATGTAATACCTCTTGTTCCCTTTTAATATCTCATAATACTTTGTGATACTTAATCATACCCCCTTTGACTCCTTTTGGTATTCCTTTGGTATTATTTCTTTCAAAACTTCTTTAGACCATGACAAACCTCCTGAAGTCGAGTCTGACTGAAGACGTTTGGCTATTTCTTAATTACACCTGTTGACACATTTCTGACCTTGTTGACACCTTTAATTTTGACTCATTTGAAAGTTTAATGTTGACACCTTTCCTTTGATACCTTTCATGAGCTCTTAATAGCTCTATTAATCAATGCTTTTTGATATCTATAATGAATTTTCAGTAATAGTTTTTATTGTTACTATAGCCAGCCCCTGTCTAAGTCCATCTATCTGTTTGTTTGTTTGTTTGTTTGTTTGGTAGAGCGTTACCGTATTCAGAGTGACAGTTTCGAGGACATGTGGTTGGTGGTGAAGGAGTTGGTCCAGAGGTTCGACCTGCATTTCTCCAAATTGGGAGTCAAAGACTTCAAGAAAAGCTTCAGTGGACCAGTCCCGCTGCAGGAGTACTTCCTGTCTGTAGACCACCACTTCCAGGTACACACACACACACACACAAACACACACACACTTTTCTATGTGGGGGGGTATGGAGTTAGGTGACACACCAACGAGTTATACAGGTAGGCAGAGACAGGTGGCGTGCAGGCATTGTGAACAGATTTTGGATCCCATTTGGTGCATCTTTTTTGTGTGATAAATACTCTGTTAGTGTTGTTGGTCAACGTTACAAAATATTATTACAAGTTGGGTTGCAGAGGTCAGGGGTCAGAGTGAACTGTAGACTTTCTTCCCATCTTCTGGATGGGACAGATGTAGCAGAACCAACAGGGCTGAGTAACTTGTATAATTTTAATTGGATGGAGCAGTATTTTTATCAGTTATTTCTACTGCAGCAGGTTTTTGTAATGTGTGTTGAAGTAATAACAGATTTCATTTGGAGAAACTGGAAAAATTAGTTAGTTTCCAATAATGTGCTTCTAATCCTTTAATTCAATAAAGGAGTTGTCATGATACATGTGCTGCAGGTCTGTGATGCCTTTTTGTTTCCAATTAATAAAGTTTAGATGGTTTTTATTAAGTTGTATATCTGTATTGTTCCATAGTGGAGTGTATTTGCATAACATTATGCATTATTGATTTTCTGTAGTTTCCACCAAGCTGGCTTTAGTTATTTAGAGTTGTAGCTAAACAGACATACAGTTGACATCACAAGTGGCAAACGCGGCTTTAAGTTCACTAATGTCAGAGGGGAAACAATGATCAGTTAACACTAAATACAGCAAAGTTCAGTTAAAGTGAACAATATCTGCAGCAATTTGTCTGTAGTTGATGCCTCAGTTGACCTTAAGAATAACTTAAACCTGTAAATATATACAAGCCTTCAAATTGAAATGTGCTGTTTGTTCCACTTTGTTCTGACATGAAGTGAAAGCAACAGTAGTGAATGAAACATGAAACTAATTTTTTATTGTCACAGGAATAAATATGTGTCTCCCTGGATGTGTGTTTCTGTGTTTCAGCTGCGTGTCAGTGCTCAGCAGTACCAGGACCTCCTGTCGGAGCGGGCGGTCCAGTTCAGAGCCATCCAGCGCCGCCTGCTGACTCGATTCAAAGACAAAACCCCGGCACCCCTGCAGAACCTGGACACACTGCTGGACGCCACTTACAGCCAGGTCAGACACACACACACACACACACAAACACACACAGATCTGTTGGGGTGCTTTAATGGAAAGAGGTGATCGGGAGGAACAACTTGTTCAATGTGACGCAGTCAGAGCTTGAAATAGAAAGTTCATGATGAGAGAGTGGAGGTGGGTCGACATCTGATTAGGACGCCCCTGAGAGCAGAGCCCAGGGGTTGATCCAGAACATGCAGTAGAACACCTCAGGAACCCCCAAGAGGATCTGGAGGATATGACAGGGAAGAAGGAACGCCCTGCTACCACGGCGACCTACATGATCTGACAGTCTCTCTCTCCCTCACACACACACACACACACGCACACACACACACTCTCACACACAAACAGTGTTGAAGTGTTAGTGTAGATTTACAGTGTGAGAGTTGTATTCTGCTGATTTATGGACTTCCTGTCTTAAGGTGATTAGCTGTGAGCTCGCACACTCACACAGGCATGAAGTCACATTAGTTTAAACATATACAACCTGTTACTGGTACACTTGTATCAGCACACTCATGTTTAGACTCTCTGTATCCCTCTCACTCATAGAGTTACATGTGTGTGTGTGTGTGTGTGTCAGCCATTAAGCTCTTGTCTCACCCTCTTTGTTTAACTGTGACGTATGCGAGGGTGGAGCTGCGTTTACTGTCACTGTCATATCGCGTGTGTTAGACAAAGTGATGGTTCCTTGCCCCCGCTGTTTACTCGAGAGGCCGGCTTGGCAGTTCCACCACCATTAGCTTCTCATTAGCGTAGCGCCGCTGCGTGACATCATCTCTTCATTAGCTGTTGAAGCTGTCAGTACGTCACTGTTTTGACTCCCTGTGATCAGAGCCGCTCTCTCTCTCTCTCTGTGTGTCCAGCGCGGTGTTCTAACAGCACATTAATTTAATACACATTCTCACTCTCAGAGTTCAAAGACGTCGTTGGAGCTTAATGAGAGGGAATTAATGAGCGTGTTGAAGTTCTTAATGCGATTCTAACACAAATAAACAGCCTTCACCTCACTTGGTCTCGGTTGTCGCCAGGACAAGCTATCAGAGAAACAGTTCAAAACATGTCTGTTTTAAATGTTAATATGGTCGCTTTGTTTAAACGGTGAATGCTAAATGGGCTGCTTTTATATAGCGCTTTTATACAAAGTGCTTTACAATTTGCCTGTCAACCACCCATCCACACACACCATGTTACCGTAGCCGCCTTCCCAAATCTGTGGCTCCGAACCGTAGTTTTGGAGACTTTTGGTTTTAAGCTAATTTACTTTAATTTAGCCTGGCTGGTAACTAGCCTTTAACAGTCTGGACCAAGTCTGCTGTGAAGGCCGTAATGTTGCAGGGACTTTATTTCTCTTCTGTGGGTGTGACCACAATGCCTCTGGATAACTATTGAGCTGCACCCTGAGCTTATCTAGACATTACTTAGACTTCATTGCCGTCTATCCTAACATAACCTTTCTTAACAGCTTGTACTTTTACTGAAGAGACTCACTCTCTACAACAAAGCCCACTAGACTACATCACACACACACATACACAGGTTAGCCACAAGACCACCTTCCTAAAGGGGAAAGGCTCGGCTGGTGACACCATGTAAGGTGCATGCAAGGAGAAATGTGGGGTTCAGTGTCTTGCATCATGCATCCTAAACTAAAACATACATAAAACGAGGAGAGGATACTCCAATCTAGACACAAAGGATGTCTAGATTGTCTTCATTTGTTAGTCGTGTGTTTCACAGTGTGTCTTCCTCAGGCTCAGTCAGCCACAATGCAACTAATACATCGCTCCAAAATCTCCCGTAGGGGTTCAGCTGGGTTGTGACTCTGACTGTGAAGGCCACAGCAGATGATTCATCATTTTAATACTCATCCAAGCACCTGCTAAGTTTCTCCATTCGTTTCTTCAGGGTTTTCCTTCATTTTCTGTCTGTTCATTGCTATAAAACTGTGTAACCTCTTCAAACTTTGTGTTTCTTGACATCCAAGGCTGCAGTTTGAATTACCTGTCAAAATGCCATCGTCTCCCGCTGCTCTGCCTCTTTCACTCTGCCTGATATCTGGCTCTGATATCATGACTCTGCTCAAAGCTAATGCTTTCTGCTGTCACTCCTGTCCATCACTCGTTCTCTCTCTCTCTCTTCTTCTCTCTCTCTCTCTCTCTCTCTCTCTCTTCCCGCCATCCAGCAGCTCGTATGCGGGAAGTTTCTGACACACTATACACTCTGTAATGTATACACACCCGCCATAATGGAGGCTATCGACGACTGGTCGGAAGAGTGATGAATGCATCAAATTAATAATTCATGTCAGTATTAGGAGTCATGCTGCTGAGGCCGGGGCCAGCTCAGCAGTTTGGCATCTCAAACAGGACGGATTTTGTGAAGATACGTCATGGCTGGCTGGGGGAAAAAAAACAAAAAAACACAATCCTCATTTTTAAAGAAGGTTGACAGAAGAGTAAGATAAGCCAAAAATCAAATATGCTTTTAATTTGATTATTGATATTTTTGCCTTTTTTCTCATTCCATCTATCAGTGTGGCTTTTTTCCCTGTGTTCAATATTTCAGTCATGGTTCCCTTCTGTCATCTTTCCCAACTATTATTCTTCTCATGAGTTGTTTTTCTTCGTAAATCTATTTTTTCTCTTCTGTTTTTTATTCTTTTTTCAAATTCCATTTAATTCCAGCCTTTCTTTCTCTCTTTTTTTTTTTTTTTTGCCCGGTTTCATGCTTTTTCAATCTCTTGACAAGAATGTTGTTTACGAACCATTAGTCATTGAGTTTGAAAAGTGCACCTTTTAGCTTCTCATGTGTGATCACAGGCAGTGCCTTGCTCAGAGGCACTCAGTGGACTTGAAGAATAAAAGTAGGACATTGTTCCTTCACTTCCCCCCCATCGTTGTCCTTTTCTGGTCAGTATCAGACATTTGAATCAATGACTTCCTGGTCAAAAAAAGCTTCACCAGGTGCAACCTCACAGGGCTGTTTAGAAAGTAGAAGTTTCATGGATGTTTACCAAACGGAGCCACGGCTCCACGCCAGCAATCACACTGTTGTTAGAATGGCAAAGGAATGTGTGGCCAATCAGGAATGCTGGTGAACCAGGCACCTCTTTCATTTCGGCCCGGGAGGAATGTCTGCTGGGTAAATTTTCTGCATCAATCTTAGGTGATGGTGGGGGGGATTTCCCCCTCGTTAGCGGTGTGTGTCTCCACATGCAGCGACCGGCCATCGCAGACGAGCCGTCAGAGATAAGAGGAACGAGCTCCCTGTGAGAACGGCTCTGTGGTCGGCTGTGCATTTATGCAGCAGAGGATAATATTTCCATTGTTCATGCTGCCTTTATGAGCCTATATTTTATTCATGAATTCCTGAAAGCTAGCGAGCCACGTCTGACTCGATGTGTGTGTGTGTGTGTGTGTGTGTGTACGTGTAAGAGCAGGAAACTTTTTCATCTGCCGACCACCGTGGCTGGATTCCAAAATACACCCGATGTTTGAACCGTTTGACCAGCCGAATATGATTGATGACATTCAGAATAAAGTGAGACCCATGAATGATTGTTTGTTATGTGTCAAAGTGGCTGGTTGAGAAGACAAACCGGCCGTGGACGAAATTTATCCAGTTTGTTTGGTGGGTTGGAGGTCGTTTCCAGCTCCGCTCTGTGAGTATTCCTGTCTTCTGTCCCTGTCGGAGGTGTGTTTCTCCTCCACCTTCCCTCCCTCCTCCCCCCCGTCACTCCTTAAAAAGCCATCAGTCACTGCGGCCCCTGTGTTTTACACTCTCCCCTTTAACTGGTGTTTGATTAATCTGTGGCAGCCAGAGGTTAGCCTGGTGCTAGTGCTAACTAACTCGCTAACCTCTCAAACTCAAGGGGAAACCCAGGACTGTCAATCAAAGAAATAAAAACTAAAAAGCCCTAAAAGGAGTTTGTGGAAATGGATGAAGAGAGGCCAATGGGGGCAGAGAAAAGGGAGGGAGGCTTTTCAGTTTCCATAAATATTTTCCCCGGCGCTGTTTCCTCTAGAGGTGAAACGTCCGTCGTTTGTTAGTATTAGCATTAGCGCAGGGCTAGCGAGCGCTGCCATCTGGGAGGTGGCGGAAGGGCTTGGGAGCCGGGCCGGGCCGAGCCAAGCTGAGCCTCCCTGTAATTATGAGTTCAAACGCTGGAAGAGGGCGGCTCGCTGACTGACGGGGTGACTGACAGGCTGTCCAGGGGCCTCGCAGGGCCCCTAATGGAGGCTTCTGGTAGACAGCAGCTTGATTTATCTGGCCCCAAATGGAGCTCTAAACATGGCTAAACACAGATCCCACTGTGGAACGTAGGACCACCGCCATTAACAGCCGGGCCTCTCATTCCCTCTGTGTGTGTGTATTTAAGTGTGTATTAGGAAGTGCAAGTTTCAAGCATGTATATATATGTATATGTACGTTTCATTTGGTCATTTCTGTATTTCCACATCCATTACTGTATGTGTATTAATATGTATGCACATGTTTCAGTAGATTTTGTGTGCGCATTTTTGATTGCATGTGTCTGCGTGCAGGTTGGCATGTAGACTGTGGGCATCAGTGACTGTGCACTGTGTGTGCATGTGCACCAGAAGTATCTTGAACCCAGTATGAAACAGACCTGCGGACCCGAAGACAGTCAGAACACGTCTTAATTTGTGTATAATCCCATGAAAATAAGAATCATTGTGTTTTTGTTACCTTAGAATGAGCCCTTTATACCACTATGTTTCTACAGTAGCCCAGAATGGACAAACCAAGTTTAGCGGCCACCGTAGGTTCTCCTTCAGTTGGCTGCAATCTGCGACCTCACTGCTAGATGCCATTAAATCCTACACACTGGTCCTTTAAGACAGCATCGAATACCGATGTATTTGAGATGTTTAGCATATTTTGTTAAATGGAGTGAGGTATTAAAATAAAGAATAGTTTTGCTGCCAAAACTCTGGTATTGTATCAACACGGGTATCAAAACGAGCCCTTAAGTACACATATGAAAGCTCTCAAATGTGCGCATGTGTGTGTCCATGAGCAGCCTGCTTCTATCTGTGCGTATACTCTTGTCTCTGTCAAGTTCTTGGTGTGTTTGCACATTAACAAGTGTGTTTGTTCGTGAAGAGCAAGAGTATGTGTGTGTGTGTGTGTTGGGCCGGTGTGAATGGCAGGCTCTTAGCTGCCCTGTGTGTTTGTGTATCAGATTAAAGGACCGACGGGAGCCGAGAAACTTCCTCTCTCTTTCTCTCAATCATTTTCTGACTTCCCCCCAGGAGATATTTCACCCCAGGAATACACACATTTACACCCATCAGTGCTTTCTCTCTCTCTCTCCCTCTCTCCCTCTCACACACTCGCACACACACACATTGAGACCCCTCCTGAGGCTGAATGGAGCTCAGAGGGGTGACGGTGGTCTGGTTTGTTTTCCCTCAGACAGTCTGTTTATGTGACTGTCTGTCTTATCGATGAATGGCTGTCTTTCATTCAGCTGACTGACACTCAATGTTCTCTGTGTGTGTGTGTGTGTGTGTGTGTTTGATGGGTTTCTGTCTCATGGGTGAAGGATTTTGTCTTTTTATCTCCTGATGAGGAGCCACGGCAACTTTTCCTGCACACACACACACATATGCAGACGCACACAGCCTCCTGAGGCTGGTGCCAGGTGTTTGCCTGAAGGCAGGCAAGTGAGAGAGTATTTTCGCTTTCCCCCTCAGTTATTATTTTATTATTTTCCTCCTTCCTTTTGCAAAGTCAACAGCATCAAGCACCCAGACTGTTAATTTAAGATGGACGTAGCGAGGTGTGACGTCACCCGTAGGTTTGCATCGCAGCTGGTTTGAACCCCAGAGTTGCAGTTTATGGTCGGTCCCGTCTTTTCCGTTTGGAGCCAGGACCTTCCAAATAAGGAGTGCAGGTGTTGCCTTTCATGCTCTGGAAACACGCCCCACTACCTCGGACCCAAGCTAACGCTAGCTCACTGGGAACCCCGAGCGCTGCACACTTGGGCTAACATTAGCTACTTTAGCTAAATTGTGATAACAGGGCAGGTATCAAAATTAGAATTAAACCTAGAGAAATATTATGACAATAGTCCGACTCAACAGCAGGCGATCCTACTGTCAATTGCAGCTGTCAATCAACGCCCAAACGCCAGACATCAAAGCTACTATAAGTCTCCAAATCTTATTAACGGAGCAATAATTTCCAAAATGACCACCAGCACACTTATAAGAGGGTCTGAATTTAGTGATTGAGACAAATAATGACTTGTTGAAGTATTTCTAGAGAGAAGTTGAGGCTTTTTGAATGGGCCGTCGGTTGCCTTGCCACATTAGCTTCAGCCTCAAGCTGCGGTAATTTTGCCTAAAAGACAAAATCGGTTGGTTGTCAGTGTTTTCCAAAATGAACCATAATAACTCTACGAAAGCTTTAGGCAACTTAAACTACTTTTTTGAGGTCAGAGAAATGATCACAGTCATGATTAAAGGAAACCAACGTTAACTATTAATGTGAAGCCAACAACCATCTCCTGTATTAAAGTCAAATTCTTTGTATGACAAACCATCCATCCATCTCCTTCCATAAGAGGTTTACGATGCTATAAAAACGTCACATTACTTCCCTCCTGCGTGTCAGAGAGAACAGTAATACTTCACACAACCATAAAACGTCAGTTATCAGGAAGCTTAAACACAGGTTATTTTAATGAATATAATAATTAGAATAAACAACTGATGCTGTAGTTTTTCTGCTCATTCGTTAAACCAGAAGAACATTTTGCAAACATAACAGGATTTCATGTATTTGTCTTATAAAACATTCGAGTTTAATTTCACTGTTGATCTCTTTCTCTGCATCCCAACTTTGTTAAGTCACGAACAAACAAACCAGCTGATCTCTTCGGCTTTATTTCATTATATTGGATTTAAATCGGTCTTCCATTCAATTCCAGGTAGCATTAAGTCATTAAAAACTCTGTTTGTTTGTTGTAAAAACCACTGTAATATCAGTAGGATCAGATAAATGCTCTGTGACAAAGTTTTGGTTCTCTGTCCAAACCAAATCAGCCCCGCCCTGACCAGACGGGTTTCGGGTCGGGTCTGGCTCTAATTTCTCTTAAATCCCTCAGGCTTGATCAGGTTGAGTTTCATTTTATTTATCTTCCCCAGATTTTAATCAGGTTGGGGCTCATTAAATGCCGCAATGGTTGCTGGTAGGAATAACACACAATCCACATCAGTTCCAGTAGGGTCAGGATGGATTTTTTTTTTTTGAACCTGACATAAAATTTAGTTTAAAAGTTAAAGAAAAAAATAAAAAAATCAGAGGGAGGAAGAGAAGAGCGATGATGAAGCATCTGTACTGTTCTTTATCAGGCAGACATTGATGACCAGAGGATTTCCTCATAGATGTGGTAGAGCCGGAGCAGACTTTATTATTAACATATGGATGTGGTCAGGGGGTGGGAGGGGGAGGGGGGGGTAAGCGACTGTCAAGGAGCGGAACAGAGAGTGAAATGCAGAGAAAGAAGGGAAAAAGATAGACAGATGAAAAGTGCAACAAAGACAAGACGGGGCATAAAAACACAAAGAATGAGAAATCGGGATATACTGAATATAAATACATATGGACAGATGAGATGGAGCGAGCGGGCTGAAAAGCATAAAAAATAAACCGAAATGTAAAAGGAGACACAGATGGAAATGAGACTGAGAGATGGACAAAGACAAATGAAAAAAAAACAAAGAATAAAGTACAAAGAGAAAAGCTGAAAGGAACATAAAGTTAAATATAGATACACAATTTATCACCAGTATTTGAGAGAAACAAGCAAAAGGAGGTTTATGATGCAATTAAAAAAAAAAAAAGTAGTGATGCAACAAGGGATGGAAGAGATTTGAAGTACAGAGATGAAGAGATGGAAATACAAACATCCATATCGAGACACACAAAACAAACGTGACAGAGATAGAAGTAATATGCAAAGAAAGATCAGAATCACGGTGGCGGACGGAAAGAAAGAGAAAGAAAACGACCTCCTTCCTCCTTCTTCTTCTCCTTCCTGTCTTCTGATCCCACAGCTGAAAGAATCAAAGAACAAATCTGACTTTTATTGTCTGTTTTATTTCCTATTGATCTGCTTTCATCTGTCTGCTGTCTGTCCTGCAAATGACAGAGAGATCCCATCACACCAGAGAAGACAGACAGAACTAGAGAGAAGGAAAAGAAAGAAAGGCTGGAGGGTAAGAAATGAGAACGTAATAAGATTGGATGACATATTCATTTAAAGACAGAAAAGAAAGATGAAAAAATGTGTACGAGGTTCACTTAGAAAGCCCTGGGTGGAGGATCGAGGAGCTGGACTAGTGGTGTAGGGGTGCAGAGGGTCACTAATATACTGTGGAGCCATGTAGGGCTCTATATAAGTGAGCACCAAAATTTTAAAATGAATTCTAAAATTTACTGGAAGCCAGTGCAAAGAGATTAAAATAGGAGTCGTATGTGACCATCTGTTGGATTGTGTTAAAAGCCGAGCAGCAGCAGCAGCAGCAGCAGCGTTTTGGACAGTTTGTAAGTGTTGTATTGAAGATTTATTAAGACAAGTAAAAAGAGGGTTACTGTAGTCCAAATGTGATGAGATAAAAGCATCTCCATTTCATTTCTTGATACCACAGACCAGAGCTTGGCTGTTTCTCAGGTGAAAGAAACACGATTTAGTCAGCGTCTTAACATGCGCTTCAAAACTCATGGATTGGTCGTAAATTACACCGAGGAAGTCTGAGAAATAAGTATGAGAAAATTTACACAAATACAAAGCAAGAAGGTAATTAGAGCTACAGTACACGAAAGGAAATGGCAGATTAACGAGTGAAATAAATGGAGAACAAGAGGAAACAATCAGATGAAACAGCAGAAGGGCAAACAAATGATGAAATATTGAAAGATGAATAAGAGGAAGTGCATTTAGAATGAATGAAACTGAGTAATATTGAGTGAAATGGAAGTGAGGTGAAGAAAAAAAGAGCCCAGTGTCTTCAGGTAAACTTGTTGCCATGACGTTTTTTTTTGTTTTTGTTTAATAAAAATGCCTTTAACATTCTGATGAGTCATCGGTAGAAGTTCCCTCCGTTAATCCTTTCATCTGCTAAAATATTCAAAGTGTTTGCTGAGGTTTGGACCAGTGTGAATAAATTAACAGAAAAAAGTTTCCCACCATACTTACCACATCATTTCTCATTGTGTCCTGTTGCAGGAGGCACCAAGCAGAGATTTAATAAGTCATCCATGTTGGAAAGCTGTCACGCTGGGAGGAGATTAGAGAAGCAGAGATTAGAGACTTTCCCTGCAGCTTTAATTAAACTGATAGTTCAGCGCCGACAATGCAGACCTGATTTTTACACTCCTTTTGATAGTGGACAGTGACCTGGGAAATCTGTTGGGCGCGACTAGATCACGGTCATGAAACACCTGTATCCCAGTTCATTCCGCTCGGTGTCAAAGGTCAATATCGGTCCGCATGTCGTGGTTTCAGAACTCCCAAGCGTCGTTTTTTTTCTGGCACAGACGGTTGTACAGTAACATACAAAACCGCAGCAGGGTTACTGTTTATATTCTGCTTTGGTGGTGGGAAGCTTTTGTTTGGCCGTAGAGTAAATGAAACCAACTTTTCAGCTCTGACGACAACGTGTGGAGTTTCATGCTGTTGGTCACGATGACCACAGACTGTAAACTTGTATGCTCTCAATGATGTTATGAGTCAAAAGACCACAGCCGAGCGACGATTGAAAGTGTCCACTCATAGTTCTCTGGTGTGCTGCGCTGGGTCTGGTGACGGCGGAGGTAATAAACATCGAAATGTCGGTAAAGTTAAATAAAAGATACAGTAAAATAAAAGTAGGGATTGAGAGGCTTCAGTTTGTAGATCTGCGCCGTTTCGTCCGGTTGATTCGGTTCATTTTCCCTCTCAGTACGATTTGTTTGGGCAGATCTAAACACAGTAATCGCACTCCGGTGTGGAGCAAAACAACAGCGCCGAGACCCTTTGAGGATGCGGTCTCGGTCTCAAACGAACTCCGGAGCGGCTCGTTTGTAGTGGGATATGTGATTCGACCTTGATCCCAACCGACTACAAGGCTGCGAGTTTGAGCTAAACAGCTCCCACAGCCAGGTGCACTTTGCATGCTGGGATGCATATTTTGGATGAATAAAATCATCAGTTGCTGGCAGCTAACCGGAGAGTGAACTGGAGTCTCACTGGGTCCAACTTGGACTCGTGCAACAAAGTATGTTGCATTTTTCATATTTGGCAGATAAGACCTTCTTCTTCTTCTGTGTTTATGTTAACACTCCCACTCCTCACACATCTATGACCACTGAGCTCTCTCCTGTTTTGTAGTGATGTATTTTCTCTCTGAAAAGAAACCGAAACAAGTTTTTACCAAATCATCCAAGGATCCGGATCAGAGCGAACGAACTTCAAGACAAATAAATAAATAAAAAAGAAAGGTGAGTTTAGTGTTCTAGTTAAAAGTAGATTATTGTGACTGGAATTTAAGGATTAAAAGTGATAAAAAATGAGCTAGAAAGGCAGAAAGTAACATGAATAAAGGTAAAATGGAAGACAAAGATAAAGGACAATTGGATCAGCTGGAGTTGTGTTAATGTTATCAGACTGATTGTGTTTAATATCTGATCGCAAGTCAGCTTAGACCAGTTACTTTTTTGTTCAAACCAGCAGGACTCCGTCTGCAGGCCTGTGGAGGATACACCCTTAATAATAAGATTACACACACACACACACACACACACACACTGAGCCCACATGATGTTGGAAATCAGACCTCATGCATCTGATTTTTGATGAATAAATTTCTGTCTGTTAAGGAAACGGCATCGCAAAACAATGATCCCTGTGTGCATGCGTACGTGCGTGTCATTCCATTATTTAATTAGCTGTAAATATATAATATAATTAGCTGTATATATGTATGGAGCGCGGAGTCATGTGGTCTGAATGTATGGAAAACCATGCACACAATGGGGGGAAAAGTTGGCAACTGCTGACGAACTGTAATAAACTGGAACAATATATACAGATCTGCATTCGGGGCTGTAGCTAATGGATTTTGGGCACAAGCTGGAAGATGTTTACGCGTTGTGTTTATGTCTCCGGTCTGACCGGCAGATGATATAGAGCTGTACTCGCATGAGGCATTTCCAAATCTAATCTGATGCATCGAATATTTTTGGAGGGGGATCATTTGACATGAAACAGCTTTTAAAAAAAAAAAAAAAAGATTTAGTTGTTGGAATCATTGATGTTTAAGGGGGGCGGCTCTAGTGAGATCAACAGATGTGTTTGTGCATTGAATTCTGTATGTTATTTATACATATATGTATAGATGTGTGTGTGTGTGTGTGTGTGTGTGACCCTACATGACTGATCACCTCCAGAAGTTCACTCTCTCCAAAGTCAACATGTCTGTCTCTGCATGCATGTGTGTGTGTGTGTGTTGCTTCTGCCTCAAAAACAATGGCCGATTTATAAGATTACACATATTTACTCTGTAATCAGGGTGTGTGTGTGTGTGTGTGTGTGTGTGAGTGAGAGAGTGTGCGCGGCCTCACGACGCCAAGCCGAGGATATTTATCTTGTTGCAATGAATTCCCAGAGTTCTCCTAATTTCTCTCTCTCTCTCTCTCTCTCTCTCTCTCTCTCTCTCTCTCTCTCTCTCTCTCTCTCTCTCTACCTCCTTCACTCGCTTCTCCTTCTCTTCCTCTCCTCTGTCCTTCAAAGGGGACCATTGAGAGAAAAGCAAACAGGCATGGCGGGGGCAGCTCATACACACATTCCTACACACACACACACACACACACACACAGGTACATACATACACGGCTGCCAAGGGTGTGTTTGTGAGCTTATTTAGTGTGTTTTTTGGAGTTTGTGTGTGTGTGTCATGATTATGAAAGTGTGTGTTGTGTGTTCATGTATGTGTATGTTTAGGTAAGTATGTGGAGGTCATATTACAACGCCACCAGTGTGTTTGATCGGATTAGTAAGTGAAGGCGGACTGAGTGTCACGCCGTTATCAGTGTGTTAGCATCAGGATAGCGTTAGCATCGATCCCATTTACTTTGCATTAGCATTGTTAGCTTTTAATTAACTTTCAGCTTTTACAGTTGCAGGTTTATGTGATTTTTTTGACTCGGCTTGCCAAAGCCCCTTAGCTCCAAATTAGTGTCGTTTTCACTGGGACCACAACCAAAACCATCACCTCAGACCTGGCTCTGAGTATGTGTGTGTGTTTGTGTGTGTGTGTGTGTGCATGTGTGTGTGTGTGTGTTTGGTTTCTCAGGTCTCTCCGGTCTGGACTGCATCAACCGTGAGGTTTAATGTTGGACTGTAGGGACGCTGTGTGTACACAGGTTGTGTGTGTGTGTGTGTGTGTGTAGGTGTGCACGGGAACATGTATGTGTTTATGTGTGAACCATTCTGGGAAAATCCGAAGAGTTTCTTCTTTCGCTCTGTCAGAGGAAAACAGTTTTCTTTCTTTTCAGCAGCTTTTCTTCATTCAGGATACAAAGTATTGGGAAGTCATGGAGTTTTTGCAGCATCAATGCATTATGGGACATCTAAGTATGATAAGTATTTATGTCAGCACAGTAAAGTAAGCAGTTTATTTTCTTTATCATCTTTATAGAGGATGAAGAGAAAGATGTAAAGATTTAGTGGAGAGGAAGAGAAAGTGAGAAACAGGTGGAAAAGAGAAGGGAAACTGCTTTCACAGCTGCAGAGATGTGTGTCTCTGTGTGTGGTGCTAATTTGTAGTCAGGCTCTCTTCTGTTTTGTCTGCCAAGATCAGACTGCCTTGTTTTGATCTCTGACCGCAAACACACAATGCACGATTTACACACTCACACACACACACACACACACACACACACACTGTCAGAAAGCAACGACCAGACTTTCTCACCGTCCGATCCGCTCATATTGTATCTGCTGAAGCAATGACAGTAATGAAAAATGAATTCGGCTACGTGTTCAGACAGAGCAGGGCGACGTGTTCATGGCATTTTCGCTGTGTGGTATTCTAACCAGCTTTGGAAAATTACATTTAATTTTACATTATTTTTAGTCCTGTAACTGACACTTTCTTCCAAAGAGATCATTAGTGAATTTAAAGGAACCCAAACAACCATGAAGGATATCCTGTTGCATCTCTGCTGGAGGCACAAGTCTTGAGTTCTCAACCTCCAGAGTCAAGGTTACGTAATATATATGTTTGCAGCTTTCTCCACATAAAATTGAATTGAAATTTCTCAGTGTGACTCAGGGTCTGCTCGTTTAACGACGCCCCCGCTGCACAGAGGAGACTCGGAGGAATGCTATGACTGCAACAAAATGCGATAAGTCACATGATGATGTTGTTGAAAAGAGCCAATTTGGTTTCACTTTGGTCGCAGCACAACAATTAGTGGAAACACAGCAGATTCCGCTTCGTTTGAAGTGTATCAGCTTCTATCACTGCACTGTGAGTTTATGTAGAAGTCGATGATGTTCCTGCAGTGCAGCATCAGTCATGGTTGTCATATTGTTGGTATTAGCGGCAGCCGTAGATGGCATTAAAACACTTTCATGCTATCATGTTTCTCATGCCATCACACATTGTTTGGTCTCAGTTGAGTGCAGAGTCAGAGAACTTTATTACTGACACCACCGATGTGTGACAGACTTTCTCTCGGGTTGGTAAATGGATTATTTTAATAGGCATCGCTGGCTTTTTAAACTGTATAGCACATTAAAAACATTTGATCAACCGACAAGAGGAACCGTAGCTGCTTCTAATCATGTTTTATTGTTTTTAACGTCTTAAGGCCTCAGCTGATTTTATGGGGAGGTTGTCGGCCCTTTTAGTTACTTATTATTATATTAATTTCTCCCACCGTAGTCACCTCGCGCAGCAGCTAAAAAAGTTCCTGTCCTGATCAGGGGAAACATCTTTTGAAGCTTTTGTTGCGTGTCACATTTAATTTAAAGTAAAATTTAAATAATATCACAGCTTGAACGAATCTGTTTCCTGCAGGAGAACGCTTGCCGGACTCACAGCTGGACTCACATCTGGCTCTCTCTCTCTTTCGTGAGTGTGTATGTGTGTGTGTGTGTGTATGATCGTGTGCACATGTACTTTTCATACACATGGCGCATATGTTCATCTTTACTTAATGTGCGCGTGCATCAAAAATGTGTCTGTCTGTCTGCGTGTATTCATGCAAACAACCTGCGTGTCGTGAACTGTTACGCGTGTGCACGTGTGCAGCCTGGGAGGTTAGTGTGAACTGTTAATGACAGGGCCACGGTGTGTGTGTGTGTGTGTGTGTGTGTGTGTGTGTGTGTGTGTGTGTGTGTGTGTAATGAGTAGAGAGAAAGGTTCTGTGTGATTATAGGCCTCCTCTTAGGACCAGAGAGACTAAATATGGCTTCAGACTAAACACTGTCCCCACACACACACACACATATGCTTACACACACACACACACACACACACATGCTCACACACCACACCACAGACCACATACTCACTGGCAACATAAAGCACATATAAAGAGAAAAAGTCTGAAAATAACCTGAAGATATATTTATGATCAGACAAGACAGGAGTTATCTTCACCCTGTACGTTTTCTGTGTGTGTGTGTGGAAATAAATCTGACTTACAAATCATCACGTCCTGAAGTTCTGTTCTGAGTTTTGTCATCTGGTTTCTTCATGTTTTCTTTGTAATTCCAGCACGTGTAATTACAAGTGGATATGAAGTGTTGGACTCAAGAATGTTGTTTCCATTTGAAGGGAAACAAAGGTTCATGCTCATTAGTTTAAAATGTATATTTTATGGATAAAATGTGTGTTTTTCCCCACAGTACACTTTTATTTTAATGTCTAGATATCAGACATCCTGCACACTGTCGCTCACTTATACTCGGGTACTCAGGTGTCAATCATGGCACATAATTTAAACATCACTCGGGGAGAGTCGACCAATCAGACGACGGAAGAAATATCTCTCTAGTTCACTAAAGTTGTTTTAGTTGTAGACATACAAACCAAACATCACAATATAATCTTGATTTTATTTTGAAAAAAAAACAAGTATGTTATGTAGAGCTGCAACGATTAGTCAGTTAATTGATTAGTTGATCAACAGAAAGATAAACAGCAACTAATTTGATGATCGATTAATCATTTAAGTAATTTTTTTTAGCATAAATGTCACATATTTGATTGTTTCAGGTTCTCAAATATGAACTGGTTCTTGTGTTATGTTACAGTAAAGTGATTATCTAATCAATATCAGTTCATTATGTCACGTTGGGATCCGGGAAAATTGTGACAAGCGTTTTTCACTGGGTTTTTTTAGACATTTTTCACAGCTTTTTATATTTTATAGACCAAAACAATGAATTGATCAATCGCAAAAAAATAATTGGAGGATTAATCAACAATAGGATTAATTGTTACGACTCATCTTAATGTTACAGCATACGATGATATTTTAGACAATAGCGGAAAGCCCTTTCTACATGACTTATAATCACTGATGTGCTGATTTTCTAATAAAGTGAAGATCTTTAGGGTTTCGGGGTGTTTGTCAGACAGAAAAAAGCATCACTTACGATTAAGGAAAGTCACTATTTTCTGACATTATTAAGATTGATTAATGTGTTGATTGAAAAAGAAAATCAACAGATGAATCCATAATGAAAATAATGAGTTGACAACACCTTGAATATGTAATTATCAGGCTTTTAATTCTAATGTTGGTCATTCAGAGACCTGACAGACATCTTGACTTGTAATTAACTTATAAAGACTTGAGTCCTGATTTGGACTTCATTCATATGAGACTTCTTCTGTTGCTCTAAAAGACTCTCTGATCATCAGTGTCAGCAACAAATATCTCTCATGTCTTTGATATACTGTATGTTTTATTACATTTGATTAAATCAGCATCCAGTTTATTATAGTGCAGAATATGGACTCGAACAGTTGAGTCATTATATTAGGAAGAAAAAAAAAAAAAGAAATGTCTGTGTGGCAGGCGTGTCCGTATATTTTCTTGCACCATTGAACTCTTTGACGTAGCAGCAGAGTTCATATATATTTTGGCTTTTGAGTCGTCCGCACTCGCAGCTGTTCTGGTGAAATAGGCCCTTGGGTTAAGTCACATCACATGCTATTAATACACTCTCGCTAACTGTGTGTGTCGTGTGTGTGTGTGTGTGTGTGTGTGCGCACGCAAAGTCTCTTTGGGAGGTTGTCTGAGTGTGTTTGTGTCAGGACGGATCAGTGTGTGTGTGTGTATGTGTGTGTGTGTGTGTGCTTCAGCCTGAATTGATTTAAGTGCCTTGCTTTGGGGGCGTGAGTGTGTGTGTGGTGTCAGTGTATCTGTTTGAACTCTGACCCCGAACACACTTTCAAACAGCTGTATCAGCCCTCTTTATGAGCTGTGTGTGTGTGTGTGGCTGAGTGTGTGTGTGTGTGTTTCAGAGACCTACATCTTCCTTCCTTTCACCTGGTCTGACCTCCACATGCAGGCGATGTGACGTTACATCCAGATGTTTCCAGCTGTGTTCCAGTGAAGGTTGATTACAGAGAAGTGTTTCAGTGAAATAAAACAAGAAGATTATTTCACAATTTATCAGTAAAACTCTCTGCTGACACTTAAAACCTTTATCTAAATGCAACAAGTTCATGCTCTCTGGGCTCTGAAGGCGCTCTAATTGAAGTGATGAGTCTCGTTCACAAGTAGGCTGATCAAATTAGTTGATTGAAAACCAGAGTTTGATGATATTTAGGAACTTTCAGCCGTGTGTTCCAGATCGGAAAAGTCATGAAACTTGATAAAAACCTCAGGGAATCTTTCAGAAATGCAGCAGAATGGGATTTTCAACTGATTTCAGCATTTGTTGCATCAGACTGAAGTGTAAAAAAGCAGATGTAACACCACATGTAGGAAAGATTCATTTTTATGTCATAGACGTGCTTTGAATTAGTTATAGAAGGTCTCAGTGTGACACGAGAGCCCTGATGAGAGTGATACCAGCACAGTCAGCTTCAAGTGATGTCTCGGAAGATCCGATCGAGCAATCAATCACTCGTTTCACCACCGCTCGTTTTCATCTCTGTCTTTCTCATAAAGGTAATCATAACCCTTCTCCTCTGGCCGAATCGCCAGGCGTTAAAGTGTGTTTTTGTCTATTTGACATGCGGTCACAGGTTCAGATGTGAGCCGGGAGAGCAAAGTGTTCTTCTTATGACACATTTGAGACTCCTTGTGCTGCCAGGTGTGAACTATGATCTGTCTCAAATGTATGTGTAGACACAATCTGGATATTTCTGAACACAAGATACTTGGGTCTGAAGCAGTCTAGCCTCCACCCAGAACCCCACACTCTCTCTCTCTCTCTCCCCCCCTTCCAGATGGACTGACCAAACCCCCTCATTATTTCAGCTCTGGGGTGGGCCTGGATTCAACCAGCGAGTTTGTGAGGGGAGTGTGTGCGTGTGTGTGTGTGTGTCTGAGGTCACCTCTAGAACCTGTCGAGGTCAGCTCCCACAGCCCGAGGCTACCAGCGGCCTGGGACTCAGCCGGAGTGTTAATCCCAGGTTGGGTGTCACTGTGGTGGGTCATGCTCTGTAATTTAGTCCCCTGCTCTGTCTGGGGCCTCTGGGCCCTCAGGACCACCCAGCACACTGCAGCAACTACTGACCTCAGTGTGTGTGTGTGTGTGTGTGTGTGTGTGTTTGAGAGAGAGACACACAGAGAGGGTGTGTGGATTTAAGGTTTTGTAAAAGATTTTTTGTCTGAGCTTTTTAGGTGTGTGTGCATATGTGGATGTAAGCAGGAGAGGTTTAAGACCATGTGTGTGTGATTATGCGAGAAGCGACAGTGTCTTTTTAACTTACATGTATGTGATTGGAGGATTTTTTTGTTTATGTATCGGGGGGGGGGATTTACATGCATGTGTGTAAAGCTTTAAACCAATCAGTTTTTTTTTGTTTAACAGACTATTCGGCTATTTCTAAAATATTAACATTATGACAAATCCCCATCATTACCAGACCCCAAAGTTGAAGTCTGAAAATTATATATTTTTATCTGACCGTACTAAAAAGACCCAATTATTACGGTAATTGAAGCTCTTCAAATCCAGTTTTACCTCTTTATATTCCTCCTTAAGTAGATTTACAGTTGGAAAAACCACACTGTCTGACAGTGTAATATAACAGTATAATCATTTTATATACCACAGAAGTGAGCTTTGATATCTTTGGTATCTTGAACTTTTGGACCTCCGCTAGAATTTAAAATAAGGTTCTTTGGGTTTGAACAAAGTTTGGCTGTACAAGATGAGCTTCTAGAAGAGGTTAAAATCATATGAAACTTAGAAAATCTTCAAATGTATTTTTATTTGTAAGTGTGTGTGTGTGTGTGTGTGTGTGTGTGTGTGTGTGTTGTGTACCAGCGTGCAGAGGTTTCACCCAGGCGGTGTGTTTGTGTTTTCATCTGCCCATATTTCAGACTCTGACAACTTAAAAAAAAAAAAAGAGACATATTCATTATATATATCGAGGGAGGGGAGTCCGGAGAGTGATGGAGAGAGAGAGGGCGGGTCTCTCACACACACACACACACGACCTATCAGCGGAGAATAAAGCTCTTTGTTCGTGACCGTGTGAACACGCGTGTCAAAGAAAAGCAGAATGCCTCCCTCTCTCAGCCTCGCCGTCCCAGAGAAAACAGAGAGAGTTGAGCCGGCTCTTTGACGGAGTGGGACAGCCTCATAAATCACGCCGCCGGTGTTTTAGCAGCCGTCCGTACCGCTGAACGACGGCCTGTTAAAGCATCTCTGACAGCCTTGATTGGGGAGGCGGCGGTCAAAAAAGGAGACTTTGACTTTATTTTTCTTAACCAAAAAAACCCCCAGACACCTTCTCACTTGTTGTATTTTTACATTTAAGGCTTTTAGCTCACACTCATCTGGATCACCTTTTGAACTGAGCGAAACGGTAGAAGCATCAATTTTGGGATCTCTGACATCCATCATTCCTGGTCAAGGAATATCATGGAATTTAATAGCTAAGCTGGGAATATCAGTGGATTTTGATTAGGTGTTATAGGTCTATACCTACGACACCCTCAACCTGCCTCGTTCTCCTTCAGTCAGTGATTTCCATCATCTCCCACAAAGCTCTGCATTACTTCAATGGTTTCCGCTAATGTTTTATCCTTTGTTGTAATGTCTAATATTGGAAACATGAGTGTTATCAGGAAGGTTTGGACAGAATATGAACAGTCTTTCTTCAGTCATTTCTCTCTGGAACAAACTACCAAAGTTCAGTTTATTGCTGAAACAACAGCGTGATTAATCGTTCAGTTGTTTGGCAGAAAATAAATCTTAAAAAATGCAAATAATTAACTTTTAGTCATTATTGAAGAAAAATGCCAAGCTTCTCAAATGTTAAAATGTACTGCTTTTATCTCCTTTATATCATTAAATTGAATCTTTTTGTTCTCTTGGTCAGACAAAATAAACCAACTGATGTCACCTCAGGCTCTGGGAACTTATGATGTGCATCTTTCACAGTT
This sequence comes from Thunnus maccoyii, assembly GCF_910596095.1. NCBI lineage: Eukaryota > Metazoa > Chordata > Actinopteri > Scombriformes > Scombridae > Thunnus > Thunnus maccoyii. The sequence goes on along the minus strand of NC_056542.1, from coordinate 4,081,994 downwards.
TTCTGACATTTTAACGACTTTAAATCAAAAAATAATCAATGAAACATGGGTTCACCTGCAAAATGTTGCTTGGGTAAATAAAAAATGGCTACAAGTGATGTTTGCTCTGGCTGGATACTGTTCAGTTTGGGCAACAAGAAGACATTTTTTACAGCTGGTGTCCACACTATCCAGTTTGTTACAATATTCAAATATAATGGCCTAACATAAGGTGACTGACTGATTTAAAACACATCTTAATCTGCCCTGATAACACGTAGATCCCCGAACGACACATCTAATGATAACAGGAGCCTGAATGAAGAGAAACGACGGCTTGCAGCTGCATTACATTGTTTTGCTCCTTAATTGTTAGGCGAGACGCACCAAGCACCAAGACCACCATGATGACATTTACTTTGGATTACTGAAACATCTGAAAATAGGAATACTGCAAGCATTAGGCCACGTTCAGACAGACAACAGCACTGCTTGAAAAAAAACCAGCGTCCCTTCATTCATTTGTATGGGAGCTCTGCATTGCACAACAGGGTTGCCGACGCAGTGGACTTCGGCAAGAAAAGCAGAACTTGGCTCCACTTGTACCAGAAAGAGACACAGTCTCATCCAGCAAATATGTGCGCACATTCCTGGTAGATTACTTGGTTACTTAAACGCTGTATTTCTACACTCCTCCCTATTATAAACTGCGATATTTGGGTATCTGATCATCGTCCAAACCCACGGATCTATAACTCAAACTGAACTTCCTGGATTGTCCACATTAGGTGAGCAGTCTTCGAATCAAATATGGAAAATGAAACCAGAGACAGAAAGATATAATATATGTTTAAATGTTTAAGGGTGCAGTTTCCCTTCAGCCTATAATCAAGCTATAACATTTTCATACTGGCCAATAATTATTTTGAGATAAAGCGGTTTGAATACTGCAGTTTCATCACAATTCATGACGGATTCCAAACTTCCATTGCTTGAGTGAGCACGTTTTACAGCGAAATTAAATAGCGATAGATTTATGTAACATGTGATATGATTATTAACTACTTTAAGCAGGAAAAAAAGAGCAGGTTGTGACGAGGAGAGAGCAGAGGAGGCTGGAGGAGGAGGTGGTGGTGGTGGTGGTGGTGGATGGATGGGGGGGTAGTTGGTACGTTCCAGAACTTTCCACAGCGGATGATAAACCATCAAAGGTTGGATCCGGTTGAGTTGCCAGATCCTATCACCTAATCCTCCTCTCCCTCAACACTCCAATGAGGCTTGAGTAAATAACAACTCCTTTTTTTTTTCCAGCTCTTTTACTGTCTTATGTCTCTTTAGATCTCCACTGTCCTTCTCTACCGACCTCTCTTCCTCTCTCTCTCTCTCTCTCTGCCCCCCCCTCCCTCACCCCCCTTTCTCCTCCTGTGTTATCAGTAGGGGTGTAGACAGACAGCGTTATCAGCATTGTGTGTGTGTGCTCTTGTTTTGACCACAGACAATAGTGGTTACTGTCTGTCTGTCTGCCTATCTGTCTATCAGACAGTGAGAGAAGAGATGCTGATCACTCCATCACTCACCCACCAGATCGCTATGTCTCCACCGTCTGCCACTTGTTTACCTCTCTGTCTCTTACTGTCTCTCTCTGACTTCATTCAGTTTAATTTGTCGCCATGAAATTCGCTCCTGGAGCTTGTTGGTATTACTTCTTTTACTGCTTATGTTAATACTGCTATTAAATAATGAATAAAGTTTCATTTAACAGCTGATTTGATCCTTTTAGTTAACAGTTACTTACATTTTAGAGGCTACCTACCTACAGTTAATTGGTTTCCCATCATTGTAATTCTACTTTGGTCTATATTTCAGGTGAGGTTGCTTACTTCTAATATAAAACACTGACAGGAAACCTTGCGTCAAAGCAAAAACATCATTGCAAGTATTGGTGAGATTCTCATGAAAACTGATAAAGATTTTCATGGCCTCCAGTAGGTGATTGCTATTCATTTCAGGAACCTCCTGACTATTTATCTGGCACTGTCATCAGGTCAAAGCTTCTCCTGATGGCCAGATTTTCATTAAATTTGCTTTTGGATTTTCATGGTCTCAGGAGAATTAATCCCAGTGTTTCTGGATAAAACCCAGCTCCTGCTGTAGTGCAGAAAAAATGTCCACGTTTATCCTAATTTTGGACGTGTAGCACACAGAGTATCTACGGCTGATTGCCATGAAACTTTTCAAGCAGATTTAAGCTCCCTGATTTTAAACTTTAGCGCCGCCTGCAAAGCAAACTACTGATAATGCTCTGAGTAAAGCTGAATCATCGGTATGTCGTTTCTTCCATTGCACACTGAATACATACAGTATGGTTAAAAGACAAAAAATTGCACAATACACCGATGACTAAAGGAATAAAAAGCAAAATGAAACAGCCCAGATGTGTTATTGATGATGAAGTGAGCTATCTGTGTTTGGTATCTGTGTTCTCTGTGTTTGTATTGTGTAGTCTGATAGTGTTAGCTAGTGTCTGACAATTTGTAATGTTTAGGTTAACTCCCTGAAACCCTTCATACGCCCCTGCAGTGTTTTGAGTGCTCTGCTGCGTGTGTGCAGGTGTTTGGCAGCAGACATCAGGCTTTGCAACACCAGAAAGGAACTTAAACCAGACACATACTTAGATATTTGGACCTCACCTCGCCTACAGCTTGGAAGGTCACTCTGTGTGTGTGTGCGTGTGTGTGTCTGTTACAGTGCTTCCATTACGAAGGAAGTGTGTGCTTGTGTTAGTGAAAGCACATTTATTATTGTGTGTGTGTGTGTGTGTGCATGTGGAAGGGCGGTTAATGAAAGTGTGTGTGTGTGTGTGTTAGTGCTTGTACATGTGTATGTAACTGTATCTGTGTGTGTGTGTCTATTAGTCATCCTACACACGGAAATGGGCTCTGTGATTCCAGCCGTCGTTAAACTGAGTTTCTAATTGGCTCTTTAATTAAGACACGGAAACACTGAGCCACACACACACACACACACACACACACACACACGGCCATCTATAACACATTAATCTGACCCCGACATGAACCTTCTTCTACTGTTTTCTTTGCTTCTTTCACTTCCCTTATTCCTTCTCTCCTCCTCCTCCTCCTCCTCTCTCTGTCAATGCAAACCTCTCTCACTCAATTGCAATTGCTTTTTCATCCATTTCCATCCAAATGTAGCACATATTTTAACAACAAGCAAAAATTTAATTTATGTATGTTTCCATCCGCTGCTGTTATCCAAATATTTGGAGTTGGATTGTCGAGATAAACAGTCGGTGGTTCTAATTTTCCAGTCAGGGGCCATTAAACAAGCGGGAGAAGAGGATGAAACGAGATGACGTAACTAAAAGAGCATCAAACGGCGAAAACAATGGAGATGATGATGATTTTTTAGGGGGGCGGGGGCATTTCCAGCAGACAGGAAACAGATTCGATCCGGGGACTGGCGGTTATGTATCAGGTGCTGTAACCGTTCAGCCGCCGCGGCGCTCAGACGTTTTCTGCGTGTTTCATGTATTAATTTAAGGAGCGTTACAGTCTCGTCGTTGCTCCAAACACATCTGATGTTTTTCATCTCTCGTCTCTCTGGACGTTTTAAGTCACATCTTTTCATGTCACGTCATGATTTATCAGCCAAGTCTGTTTCCGCTGCACTTTGTCGCATTTTGCTTTTTATCGATACACCAACTTTTCCTAAAAAACTTTTCATTCCTCGTACCTCACTGTCACTCATCTCTCCAAGTTCCCTCTAATCTTATAATTCTTTTCCTGTAAAGATGTCTTTCTCCTTTCTTTCTTTCTTTCTTTTTCTTTCTCTTTCTCTCCCTCTCTCACTCGCTGTCATCCTACAGGGAGTGAAATGTCCTGCCACGTCGCTTTCTGCCAAAACAGACTTCTGTCATTTTCCACTGACACAGATAGTAGAGTGCTGTGTGTGTGTGTGTGTGTGTGTGTGTGATCATCTGTGTGTATCCGTAGTTGCATCTGTATATCCTATATGTTGTATGTGTTTGTGTGTATATGCATGTATTCATATGACTGTGTGTGTTTGTGTGTGTGTGTGTGTGTGTGTGTACGCATGTATTCATATGACTCTCTGTGTGTTTGTGTGTTTGCATGTGCGTGTGCGTGTGTGTGTGTGGCTTGGAGTCCATCCATGCTGCTTGCTGTGGCTAACTGAGCAGGAAACAACTAATCTGTTGGCTCTGTGGCGCATACACACACATACACACACACACACACACACACAAACACTCCGCGCTTTGTTTCTCATCTGTGTCATTTTATCCGAGGATAAAACTCTGGCAGCGAATTATTTTGATTCATTCTTCCACTTGCAGCCATGTTGACTTTTACTAACTTTCACTTATGTTTGACAGGAGCCTGTTTATTTTTGGCTCCGCGTTCACTGCGTTTCACTGACTTCTCCGCTGATACCTGAGCTGCTTTCATGAGAAACACAGTTTTAATAAGTCACACACACACACACACACACACACAAGTGCCTTTTGCTGCTGCTGTAGTCACCGTTAAACACGGCCAGAACACAGACACCAAAATCACCCAAACCATAGCCAAACCATATCCCAAACATGGTGTTGAGTTATATTGTAGCTTTCCAATGTTGCAAGTTTGATAGTGTAACATTGCACAAAACAAGGCAGCTATTTTCCAAATATTCTGACCTCAGTGTGTCCAGATGTGTTCCAGCTTAGACATGAGGTGGAAGTCGTGATGGTGACAATTTTAGTGCAGAGAATTAAAAAAAAATGGGTAAAAAAATCCAAAACATGGCAGGAAATAGATACACAGAGAAGATAGATACCAGGTTAGAAAACATATACTGTGATTGTTTACATTCAGATTTAGCATATAGCATGCTAGCTGGCTGCCATGTAGGATGGTGATGCTTCATGGTGCTTCGTATATATCAGGGGTATTCAACTAAAATTTAAAGAGGTTCAGTTAGAGAAAGTTTCTTGAAGCAAAGGTCCAGAAGATCATAATGTCTATAACTATTCAGTGTGATATATATTTAAGTAGCCTCGTAGTTGTATCAACATCTGCATGTAATCAATACCAGACTGTCAAATCAAATGAATTCAGTACCATTCAGAAACTTTTTGACAATATTTATTGTCATGTGACATAGAACTGAACATATATGTATGACTGCTGATATGTTTAATGTACTAATAATAATAATCTCATCTACTAAATAAAACAGGGCTGCATTTGAAAATAAGAGAAAATAAATAAAATGTTCAAATAAAAGTGCTTAACTTCAGAAAAATAAAATAAAGAGAGCAAAAGCTTGAATTTCCCCCTTTTCTGTTTCACATCATGACTTTCTCTCCCTTTCTCTGTCTACCGTAAAGACTGCAAAAGCTGCGCCAGTTAAAATAGAAGCGCCTCGTCAGGTTTTAAATCCTAACCTTCTGTCTTGGCTGTAGGTCCAGGTCTGTATGAGACAGCTTCTGGGTTAGTGACCTCTGTTATATACTGTATAAGGCCGTATTCAGACTGTAAATAGCACTGTGAGCTGTGTGTTACTGCAGGTGAGAGGATTAAAGCCAGTTTACGGTTTGCTAAAACACTGAACAGCAGTATATAGAACTATTAGAAAGGATTTTGCAACTGTGTAAAGTTATCCATGCAGTAATAATCTGTCTGGACGATCATGAGGTAAACAGCACAACTGTGCCATTTATGTTACAAAGTAATCCTTCAGGAAGATTAAGCTAAGCTGCGTCTTTTCATTGCCCCCGCCGTGCCGACACAGCGGTCACGTTGGAAAAAAATGAGTAGTAGAGATATATTGGTTTACATCCTGCATCTTGTGCATAGTCAGGTTTGTGCCACTAAAACAACTGGTAAAGATAAGGGAAAGATCATGTTTTTGGTTAAATATTGAAAAAAAGTAAAACAGGAAAAACAAGAACACAGAAAACATCTTTCCCCTTAATCTCAACCAAGTGCTTTTAGTTGCCTCGAGTGCTTTGAGTCGCCCAACGATAACCATGAAAATAATCATTATGTTTTAGTTGCTGTGAGTGGATATTGTATTGCAAAAGCAGATATTGTAGAGGAAAATAAATGAAAAGTGTTGACAGTGGACATTTTCCAGATATGTTCAGTAGTGTATGAACATTTATGCAACCGTACAGACGTATCCATTACAAACATTTCCTCAATATGTTTATCGACATATTGAATCCAGATGGCTTCATGTTGCTTTCAAAAGTAATTGCTGTTGCGAATTACAAGAACGTAAATGTATTTTTTATGAGAATTTAGTCTGAAAAACATCCACCGGTTCAGCCAATCCAATTCAGACTTTAGTTCTGGGTAGAATTTGTATAATTACTGCAATATTTCCATTACCCGTTTTTATTTATTGCAACTTTGATGCACATTTGAAAGGTTTTTTACAATATTTTGAGCCATGTGAGAGACAAAAAACTGTACCCTCAAATTTTTATATGTATATGAGTTGTGTTCTGTAATTTGGTGGTATTCCCCTTTTTTCCTCCTTAAAGTATTCGGCCTGTTCTGCTTTCTGATTGGTTCTTCCACATGTTGCTTATTTTAGCCACCAAACCTCATGCAGGCCATCAGCTAAAATGACTTCATTTTAACCACAGCCACATAGTTTGTATATGTGTGTGTGTGTGTGTGTGTGTGTGTGTGTGTGTGTGTGTGTGTGTGTGTGTGTGTGTGTGTGCGCGTGTGCTCTCAATCATGCGTTTCCATAGATAACGGTGCCCATGATTTTTTTGTTTTCGGTACATTTCTTGTGGCTTTGGTACATGTGTGTGCATATCTTAGTCCATTTGTGCGTGAATATACAAACATGACTGTTTGTTTGTGTGTGTCTGTGTGTGGTTTGTAACTCCAGGAATAATGTAAAATGTTGGACGCCATTAAGCTGTTGGTCTGTGTGTGTTTTGGGGGATGGAGTACAGGATGGATAGAAAGAGAGTAAAAGAGAGAGACTATTTTTATCATCACTGTTTAATCATATGTATAGTTTTTCACACCATAATCTTTCAAAGTTTATTCTAATGTAACTTAGTACATTTACTCAATTACTGCATTTAAGTACAATTTTGAGGTTCCTGTATTTTACTTGAGTATTTCCACTTTGCATTTCTACTCTCTTTCTACTCTATTTCACAGCTTTAGTTACTGAAACTTTTCTTAGATGATTATTGTCCCATTTTAAATCTTTGGGCTCAGACCTTCTTAGCCTTTAAGATGCTTTTGGGAAATTTGGACCTGATTAGTATTTTATAAGTAAAATGATCCGTTTATAAAATATGCATTCTTATAAATTAGACTACCCAAGTGCTAAATGGCCTTGTATAGTGTTAAAGTTGTTATATATAACACATTTTGTCACCTTCCTAAAATAATGGTCATTTTTTGACAAAAATGATTTTTTTGCCTGAATCATCTCCTCATGATGCTGGTAAAATCGCCTACATCCTCAGTTGAACAGATCATGCGATTCTACCCTGTAGTATAATGGCCTATGTCAAGAGTGTGACTAAATCGTCATATTGCGTAGTTATTTAGTCTTTTTAGTCAGCAAAATAGCTAACCCTAACCCTAACCCTGACCCCTAACCCTAACCCTACCCTAAACCTTACCCTTACCCTAACCCTGACCCTAATCCGCTAGCTAGCATTTAGGCTCCAGAATCTGTGGCTGTTACAAATGATTACAAGGCTTCCTGTTAACTCTTTTCTGGCTTTTAAACAATATTTCATATACAGTTTTTGTCTCATTTTTTCCACATTACAGGATCTAATTAAGAAAGATCTGAATACCATATTGTAATTTAACAGCTAGAGTGTATATATGTGTATAACTAAAAAATTACAAAGAAGGATCCTCTTTACCTTTGTGTTTTTATTTAATGAAAATCTCACTTGAACATAATATTAGTAATCATAACATCATTTGATTGTAGTATTATAGTAGCCTTTTGTGCAGTGTCTGTGATGATTTTTTGTGTTTTCTGAGAAACCTGAAAGAATGAGGCCATTATTTTAGGAAAGTGACGATTTGATACTTTTACTGTTGATATTCTAAATACTTCTATACTTTGTGTTTTTTCATTGTAGTTTTTCTACTTTTACTTAAGTTAAAAGATCTTCTTCCATCACTGCTAACTATAGACTGTTAAAGGACCATAACAGTCTAAAAAAAATACACTGTGACAAAGTTCAACAAAGGTTAAAGAGTGCAGGACTCAGCAGAATGTCCCTTTTATATATGTTGAATAAAGTTTTTTGCAGACACGTCAGGAGGTCACGACCTCTGCAGCTTCTACTGCAGGTTGTTTGAGGTCACCAGCAGTTCAGCTGCTGACTAGTTTGCATGTGTGTATGCAAATGAATGGATGTCCAGGTTTGTCTTTCCGTCTTCAAAGCATCATGTTTTCTGCGTGTGTGTGTGTGTGTGTGTGTTCTCTACTATTGTACATCTCTGTGTGTAAGTAGCATGTGTGTGTGTGTTTGTGTCCACCCATGTGCATACTTGGGTTCACATATGTGCATGTTCTTATATCGCTGGTTCATGTGTGTGTGTGTGTCCAAGCTAAATGTGTCTTTGTGTTCTCTCAGCTGGCATCAATCAGTGTGGAGCCGAGCTGCTGCCAACAATGGAGCCCTTCACTGGACCCGGAGCCTTTTATCAATACACACACACACACACACTTCAGAGACCCCGGGGAGAAGGTGGTTGGGGTCGTGTGTGTTCTTGATGGGAATTAATTTAGTATGTGTGTGTGTGTGTGTGTGTGTTGCATAGTACAAATCATGCATGAGGATATCAAGAATTCACATGCTGAAAGTTCAGAGTTTTATGTGCCTGTTTCAGGTAATATTTTGTATTTTTGTGAAGATCTGTTTGAGTTTTACAGAGTCACATTTTGGGAATAGTTCAGTGTATTGTGTGTAAATTTTCAATATCATTTAACACAATATGCCAAACTGCTCAATGCATCAGAGTTTAATAAAGAACTTTGGCTTATTCAACTTAAATTGAAAAGTTTACTTATTTTAATCAGGGAATATCTGACAAAAGATTAAAAGAGCAAGAACAGAGAATACATTTTTGGAAAGGGTTAAGGTTAGAATTTAGGTCAAGCGTAGGTTTAGGGTTGGGGTTTGATCGGACATTTAGGTGCTTGTGTTTTCTCCTACTAGTTTCTTATGCTGGTAGATGTTCTTCAGAGTGAAAATGCTTTTCAGTAACACACATCTAACAAAGCCATTTCTACTGAAAACCACTCGCTCATTCTTGAGTAAATCAACATAAATACCGCATGCCTTTTTGGGGTTGCGGTGAAGATATCAGCGAGTGAAATCTGAACTCGAAGTCTAAATCTACATCCTATGTGTCTGCAGCCGTTGAACCTCTTGTGTCAAGTATAAATCCAGCTTTACACCCTGTAGTTGTGATGGTAAATGTTGTGGCATTTTGTCAATGAGCGTCCCCACAATTACAGAAATTAGAATTGAGTATGTGTGTGTGAGAAATGTGAGAATTATGTGTTCATTGATAAAAGAGTGTGTGTGTGAATGTGTGTTTCTAACTTGAAATACATGTGTGAGTGACACGGCACCTGTAGATGACCTTATCCATGACTGAAAGCCGGGGACTTTTTCGGGTCTACCACGGAAACGAGGAGAGAGAGCGAGAGGGGAAGTGAATCGGACTTTTAGTTCATTCTCATGTACCTATATGTTTTGTAGTTTCATGTTACGCAAATCAAAACGGCTTTCTTTGGCAATTGCTGCTTAACCCTGACACACACACACACACACACACACACATACACACACACACACACACACAAGCTTCACTTAAGAGTCTTCCATCTCTGTTTTTGCAGTATCAGATGGCGAAGGCTGAATCCATTTGTCAAACAAACTGCCGGCGTACGTCGGTGCTCAGGCCTGCAGATCACTCATTTATCTGAACTCACACTCGTCCATTAGTCCCAGATCTGCTTTCACCTCTTTTTTTTCTCTCTCTCTTTCTCTGTCCGTTCATCTCTCCTCCTCCTTCCTCCTTCCTCGTCTCCCGTTTCTCTCCTTCTCTTCGTCCGGCTTGTCCTTTCTTGTCGTGTCCTCGTCAGCATCGGTCTTGCTCTGTCATCACTCGTTCACGCTTCTCTCCGCTCATCTCCACTCCTCTGTGCTGTTGTAATGATGGAGAGGGATGGAGGGATTGACCCCCGGCTGAGGGTCAGAGTTCACCTGGTCCCACCACACCTCATTCATGCATTCACTTGCTCTCTGTTAAACACACTGCTGAGCTGTGTACTTAAGAAAAAAAAAAAAAAAAAACCTCCAGAAGAACTTAAGCTCCACTTGTGCTGCTTTTCCTCGTCTTCATTTCAAAGCAAGTATTCAGTTTCTGTTTGCTCCTGTCCGTGTCTCTGAACCCCGCAGTCGCTGGAAAAACACGCGATTAGGTTTATGAAAATGCTGCAGTTTCTAAGTGGAAGCCAACTAAACGTAAGGGGCGAGTGATCAGAGCTCGCCGAGGTTTTCACAACCAGCGTGAAGTGAGCAGTTTATTTGAACTCCGCTGTGTTTCGTCCTTTTAGTTAAGTTTATTTTTTCAGTTGTTAAACAAGCAAATCCACCGTATAACAGCTTGAAAACTAACAAGAGCAGTTTGTTGAGAGTCAGAATATAATCCCAAACCAAGTACCGGAAACAACTGTAAACATAAGGGATTGTAGGTAGTAGGGATGTGCAGAGATCCCAGTATTTGTATCTGTATCTGTATTTGTTGAGGCAGCAAAATTATTTGTATCTGTATTTGTATTTGAATAAAAGTGGAAAGAGGCTTAAAAATCCTGTTTTTGTTTTTATGACACTTTTAATTTTAGAAATTAAAGTGTTATAATAAGTGCTCATGAATAAACTACCTTATGAAGGAGGTCCCCACATCGGGTCTTGAACTGGAGTCTCGACTACGACTGCGCTGACTACTGAGCTAAAACTTTACTCATTGCCTCATTGCAGACAGACCTCTACCTATTTATACACCCATAACACAGAGACAGCACACCATGTAATGTGTAGGGAAGAACTTCAAAGGCGATTCTTGCTTTGCACTTTTCATTTCTTACCTATTTTTTACAACCTAACTTTGTGGAAAGGAGAAGGGGAACAACAGGTTATGGTGAGTCCGTTGGGAGCACTTTGCTTGTATCAGTAGCTCAGCTTTATCTCTGGGGAACAAATACAACAACAAATAATTTTTAAAATATTTGTATGAAACAAATATTCATATAAAATCCACTATTTGTGCTTTGCCGAATAATGTATTTGTATTGGGGCACACACCTAGTAGGTAGAAAGACAGGTATACACTTCCTCCTCATTGGAGACCAAAATATAATATGGTCTGGACTGATGATCATGTTCAACTGTTTGAAAACATTATATTTGTGCAAATGTGTAAAAAAATAATGTAAATATTTCATGAAATACCCCACTAGAAAAGTCTGTATCTTGTATCATACATGGAGGACAGCAGCTGTTGCCAGTTTGGATTCACAGCAGTTACAACTTATTGAAATGGGAACCCAAGCTCCCAAGTATTGCTGGAAGTAATATTTTTAGTCATTTCTTGTCATAGCAACGTTTTCTTTAATATACTCTGCTGTGTTACAAATCAACAGCAGACAAGAGGATTATGCTGCAGGACTGGTTTCTGTGTATCTTTTCATACAAATTGACTTGAGAGGTTTTCAGTGGAGTGTTCCTTTAAAGGATTTATTTATTTTAATAGTTTCGGCCATCACGAATCATCATCATCACCCAAAGTCGAGTATGATTTTCCTCCCGATTTGTCCTTTTTTGTCTTGACATGGCTGAAGAGGCCGACGTTGCTGCTTCTCGGTGGGGAGTATCGTCTTTTCCAGCCTGTCGGAGATCTCTTCACGAAGTGCAGCTGCTGCACAAACTCTCGTTTCTCCATGTTGCACTGTTTTGACCGATGTCTTCACAGTTGGTGGTGTCATCTTGATGTTATCTTTGCTCTGTTTCTGACCTCCAGGTGCCCGCCGACCAGCCTGCTTATAGTTGAGAGTAGAGGATCCTTTTAGGTTAAACATGACTCCAGCGTTCTTACTACATGGCCAGTGATCTGAGTTAGTGTTTAATGGTGGTGGTGATCATATGAGTAATAATAACTTGTAGAAATCATGTTGATTGCGGATGACGACATAGCAAAAGAAAAAGTGAGAAGATCAGACAGGCTGTTAACAAACCTCCACATTAGACAAACTCATTTAAATGACTAAAGCTGCAACGATTAGTAAATTAACTGATTATTTGATCAACAAAAAAAAAATTGACAACAATTTTGATTATCGAATAACTGTTTTAGTCATTTTTTAAACAAAAATACCAAACATTTGCTGGTTGCAGCTTCTCAAAGTGAGGATTTGAAGCTTTCTTTGTCATAAATGACAGTAAACTGGATATCTTTAGATTTTGGACCATTGATCAGACAAAACAAGACATATGAAGTTATCACCATAAAATTATATTGAGCATTTTACACAGTTTTTCATTTTATTTTATAGACAAAACGATTCATTGATTAATCTAGAAAATAATTGTCAGATTAATAGATAATGGAAGTAATCCAGGCTGTCCGTTGTAAACATCCATCACAGTTTACAGACTGACTTCCTGGTTCAACTTTGACCTATTGTACAATAATCCAGATCCAAGCTATTAACTACAGTGTCAGTATAACTGATAGAAATGATGAGCAGAACTATGAAAATAAGACCAATGATGTGATAAAATGGATATTTTTGTATGTGTTATGACCTTTTTGCATTCCCATTGGCAGCCCACCAAAGATCACATTACTTTAACTTTTCATCCCAGAGAGTAAAGACCAAATCAACACTGAGTTGTGGTTGTCAAGTCGTAACGTAACAGCAGCGAATACAGTGTTGAATTTTGCTCTCCAGTGACCACACATGTCTTAAAAACAACATGTTGTGATGAAGTTGTTCTGGATGAATTAAGACTTGCGTAAATGAGAGTAAATCAGCCACCTGACAGAGCAGACTGTGACAGTAATGAAGGAGCTGCAGACTCGATGCTCATAAAACTGTTTACTCAGGTTGTGCAGTTGACACTCGGAGCCTTTTGGGATAGATATGTGTTACAGAAAAAAAATGCTCTCAATCAAAAAGACCCAGATCCTCAGAGAACCAGAAGATGATTCATGATTTGTTAGATATTATACTGTATTTTCAATACAGGAATGTAGTATTTTTAGTGATAAATGCCTTGTTCTTGTAAAATAAAGCAGCATGTGTGTAATAAATCAGTGAAATGGCCTCAAGAGGGAATGTTTTCAAAAATTTTCACACTTCAATTTCATGGACACGTTTTACTTTACTGCATCTTCAGGTTTCTAAACTTTGAGTCTTACTTTGGAGAACACTTGAATTGTGTTTTATCTTGTGTTTTAATGTCTCGTAGAGCAAAATGGTACAAAAACAGAACAGCTGTCGTCCTCTTTTCTGCAAAAGGTTGACATCTCCAGGTGTTGAGCTGGAATAGCATCTTTACCTTAATGTGATGAAATTCCTGTTCAAACAGGATGTTAAATGGGGCAGAATATAGTGAAAGACCATTTTAAAGTGTATATATGTGGTATATCAGTTAAGGAGAGGAAAGGCTGTTTGATTTGATTTGATGGTTAGATTTAATGTTCATGTTTACTAATGCAGGATGTAGGACTATAGGATGCAGCACTATTTAATATTCACTGTTCTCTATGATGTTTAAGTGTCTTTAAGCTTGACGGCCATACCTTCTTTTGAAATTGAAACATGTTTGAAATTCGCAAATTGGCAAAACAATTTCACCCACTTTTACTGTGTAAAGGTCAATAATTTACTGTCGTGCTAAATTTTTAAGCCGACGTACACTAAAAGTGCTCAGAATAGTGGAGGGTTTGAACAGTTACAGTAAACACAGCGAGTGATCAAACCTCATCTGCTGAGGAGGCTGTGTGAGCTCAGTTTCCTCTGGAAGAAAAATGCCCTCCAACCATTTTGTGTCAAAAAATAATTCCCACCAAACTGAACCAGCGGCTTTTAATTTAGAGGCTGATAGAGAACATTGTTCCAACTAATTCACTTATTTGATTAAGGTATGTTCAGTAATTTGATAATGATTTAATTATATTGGAATGATGCATGAAGTGGGTTTGTGCAGGCCAACGATCCGCTGAGAAAGCAGTGAATCTTCAGCTACCTTATCACCATGGCGATAACATGATAATCCTCCCCTCCTCCCTCCTTCAGGTGATGGCGCTCGCCGAGGCGGCGGAGGAGAACCGGGCGCTGCTGGAGGAGGCGTTCGTCCGTCTGCGGAGCGCTTCGCACCTGCTGGTGCTGCTGCTGTCGCTGTGGCAGGGCCTGACCCCCGACCAGAGTGCCATACTGGAGGCCACGCTGCTCCCGCTGCTGCAGGACACACCACAGCTGGTACGAACACACACACACACACACACACACACAGTCACACAGGAGGCCATTAATATGTCATCCATCTGCAGCTTGCTCAGTAAACACAGCCCGGGCTTAAACACACACTCTGAAAACTTTTGAAATACATTAAGTACTCCTGGTCCCTGAGGAATACACACACACACACACACACACACACACACACACACACACACACACACACACACACACACACACACTCTCAGCCACTCAACACTCACCTGTCAGCTCTGCGAGAGAGTGTGTTCTATGGTACCTGTTTATGATTTAAGCATTAAAGCTGTGTGTGTGTGTGTGTGTGTGTGTGTGTGTGTGTGTGTGTGTGTGTGTGTGTGGAATAGACACACACAGATACACTCATGAGGTCAAGGTCACAATACGTCTCATGAAGGCGAACAAATGACCTATAATTGCCCTTTAATCAGACTCTGACTCGGACATGACTTTGAGCTTTGTGTGTGTGTGTGTGTGTCTGTGTGTGTGTATGTAGTGTGCGTAGCGTATATTTCTGTGTGAGTGTGTGTTGTGAATGCTGCGGGGGACTCAGCACCGTATAAACAGCCGTGTTGACAGAGCTCCTCCATTTGCTGCAGTCAGACCACGAAAGATTTCTCACCCCACAGAGACTCTGAGAGTGTGTACCGGTGTGTGTGTGTGTGTGTGTGTGTGTGTGTGTGTGTGTTAGTTTTTCCATAGCTCTGATCAATCCCCTGAACCTCTCATTACCACTAAGTCTATTTCCAGTCTCCTATGACAACCCCACGTCTTTTACAAACACACACACACACACACGCTGCGTCTTCATAAACAGCAGAACATAAAATATCTTTTACAGGACACACACACACACACACACACACACACACACACACACAGATTGTAGACAGAAATAGGTTGAGAGGGTCAGTTGATGAGTCTCAGAGGGCTGTGTATGCAAGTGCGGTTGTGTGAGTGCATATGTTATTTTAAATAGGATTAATGGCATTAAGTGAATTAGCAATAATCAGTGTCACGTCCACGACATTAAGACAAACAGAAGGTCCGAGGAGCTATTTTCAGAAATCACAACACAATCTCCAATACAGTGCTGCGACAACAAACTGGAAGAGATGGTGACGAGCACAATTTTACAACACACGCTCCAATACGGCGCTGCGACCAGGGTGCGATTTGCTGGGTGTGGGGGAGTGGGGGGAGGCGGGGGGGGTTGGTCTATATATCCCTGCCTCTGCTGAGTTATTTTTATCCCCGAGTGAGTGCAAAAATTTATCCCCCTCGTAGTGATTTATGCTGCTTCACCCGTAGACTATTTAAAATATCTAAAATGAAAATAGGCTATTAAAAAAAAAATCTAAGTGAAATGCTGCAACGTGAGAAGAGTCTTTAGCGTGACAACAGAGATGACTCTGCATCTAGGCTACGTGATGATGCAGTAAGTGGACCAGAGGTCGCCTCCTACCCTGCTCGGAGATTTGCAGAGATGTGGGTAAAGGAGGGGCGACACAGGAAAGCATAAATAGAAGACAGGAGACTGTTTTCTTACCCTGACAAGGAGTCATATACTGTAGTCTGTTTATTTTTATGATAACAGCATGTTGTCCTATTTCATGTTGTGATTATTTTCTTTTCAGTATGAATGAGATGAATTAAACAGCGACTTGCAAGAATGATATTAAGTGTATTAGCGCATCTGGGCGAGTGACGCTATCCACAGTACTGAAAGGAGCGTTGAGGGATTTAATTCTGTCACGTTAAATTAACATTTAACCTTTTGTTTTGTTGTATATGATCATATCTCCTATGTGTTTGCATGAGGAAAAGACAAGGCGTGAACTTGTGACATCACATCCCTGAGTGTGAAAATATCTCACTGCTTGATGAATTAAACTTTAAAAAATGGTTTAAAATAGTCCTGCAAATGCAGTGTTCAAGTTCTGTAACTGTTTTATTAAAGTTCATAATTATTTTTTAAATGTTACTGTAACAGCTGCAATAAATATAGCACCTTATCCTGAACAAAGCAACCCAGAGTGCTCCATGGAAATACTGAAAAACAAGATGTAAGCAAGTAGTAAGAACGTAGTAATCTATATAGGCCCACTGTGGTTCTGATTTCTCCCCCTCTGATTTTGTTACAAATTGCATCCCGACTGCAACATTGTACTCACCAAAGTAAATGCTGAAATCAGCAGGTAATAAAAGGTCAAGTTCAGTTTTTACAAACTAAAATGTCCCTTTAAATAAAAAAGTAAAATAAAAAAACCTTTGTGCAGATTTGCTGGTTTGTGCACACAAGCTTTTTTACCATAATTATCAAAAATTGTCAAAGAAAATCTCTGCATATTTTATCATATGACAGGTGCACTAGAGGAAAATTATTATCGTAATAATAATAAAAGCAAAATATAAACTTTAAATTTCCAGTGTAGCTAAAATCTCATATCAGGTCTCACATTCAAACAGTTACTCATGTCCTCAAGTGAACATTTGGGGTGTTAAGAGTGGACATGCCACCATCACACTCTACTTCTTGACCTTTGACCTCCTGTGGCCTCCGTGCAGTTGAGGTCATTCCAGGTGAGTCTCTCAGAGAGTTTTCTTTCAGTGGGATAAAGACCAGGAATGTCACGGATCAGAATAAATCCACAGAGAAGAATAGAAGGAGGACAGAGAGGAGAGATCTCCATCTCCATTTGTCATTTATTCAACCATTCATCCATTCATCTGCCAGTGTTACTGCTCCTTCATTCATTTATTCATTTATTCATCTTTAATTCTAAATATGGCATTATTTTTGAAAAACTTTTGCAGGCATCATTCGTTAATGCATTTGTTATTTCATGCAACCACTAGTTTGATGATTCTATAATCGTTTCATCTGTGATATTTTGCTTAAATTCATCCAAATGTGTGATGATGATAATTATGATGATGAGATGTAATTATCCACAGTCTTGTGGTCTGCAGGATGGTTCAGTAGCCTTTCTGGTGGGATCCCACTGTCAAGAATAACATTTTGGTAGAACTTAATCTGTAATTTGACGGTTTTGGCATAAAACTGGTCAAATCTTAAGAGACTAACCAAACAAGAAGCCATTTATATTCAAATTTGTCTTACAAAAGAATTAGAAACATGGCTTTTTTCATTGTTAATGTGCTAATCTAACTGAAAATGACCTTTAGTTTACTAGATAATTGAGAATAAGAGCATTGTTTACATATTTAACCACAAAAATTAAAATCACAAATAGCATGCAAATACGTAAGTCTGAACTATAATTTTAGTCACCAAAAATATTTTTTTGTCTCAGAAACACTGTCCGTGCTGTCTCAGCTTTGACTGTCATAAAATCATAAAATTAGTCACCTGTCAATCAAAGTAAATATAATGTTGTATTTTTACAAAGAAACATGCTGCGGTCTGCGAGTCCTTTCTTAGCTCTGAGTAGTGTCTATGGAGCTTAAACCTCAACCAATAAGAGAGTTAATGGGACAAAACCATAAGTGCTCGCTGCTGCTCACAGATCCTAATACTGCTGTCATCTGGACAGTAAAATGACTTTTCCTCTCATCCCATTAAACAGACATCAACAGACACTCTGCTGCCAGAATAAACATTGAAATATGTTACCGAACATTAAATGACCTAAGACCTATATGTCATTCATCACATTAGCCTAGATTATGTGATTATCCAGCTGAGGTACAAAGTGCAACGAATGTTAAAAATTCAAAAAATGTTGCGTCTGCTAGTCAGAAAACAAGGTTTTTTTTTTCCTTCCCAGAAACTTTGTGATTTAGACAAGAGGCGTTCTTCTGACAGTACATGTACACACTCAGAAAATCTTTATCTGAAGTTAAATAGAATGAAAATATTTAGAGTAAGATGGTGGGAAAAAGAGAGAATGAGGAGGAGAAATTCCTCCTGTCTGCACGAAAAGAAGTGGATAGAGGGAAGAGGAGGAGAGAGGAAAGGAGGAGCGGCAGAGGAAATGCATCTGTGTGGTATCTAACGAAACGTCTCATTTAGTTGCAGCCAACCAGAACACCTCCTCCTCCTCCTCCTCCTCTTCTTCTTCTTCTTGCATTCCTTCCTTTTCTCTTTTTACTTTTTTCTCTCCTCCTCCCTCTTCCTCTCTCCTCTCACTCCTTGTGCTTCTCTCTTCCTCTTTGAACCTCCTCATCCTGCTGCTTCGTCCTCCTCCACCTTGCCACCCTCCTCTTCTTCTCTCACACTCTTCATTCTCCTCACTCAGACCACTCGGCCCAGTTCAATTGGTTTTGACCCTCCGTCCAGACTTTTTTTTCTCCCCTGAAAACAGAGCTTCTCCAAGTGTGTAATTTGAAAACGCCAGCTTGACGTTATAGTGTGTACGGGGAAAACAGAGCTTTGTAGAAACACTGTCATATCGCTAACCAAACATGGTGGCAGTAACATCGTATTTCATTGTTTCTTATTGACGTTTCATCGGAAGAGGAAGAAGAAAAAACACCCCGATGGCGGACGGCTACTACTTCTCTTTCACTGAAGTTGTTGTAATCTGCACGCAATACACAAAATGTCAGGAAACAGTATACCGTTTCTTCTTCGCTGGTTTTCTGTAGCTGACTTGCTCGTCTGTCCTCCACACGCGCCTCATTTTGGCGTTTTAATGTGGACGGAGGTATTTGCATAAACAAGCTGAAACGCCTGCTGTGGATGCGTGCCGTTTTTGCACGAGAAGAGAATTTTAGGATTTAGCTGACTCACTCACTCATTAACCTCATCTGCTCTTCTTTTCTCTTTGTTTTAGTCCTCCTTCCTCTCACCACTCTTCTTCATCCTTCTTTTCTGTCACTGTATCTACCGTACTCTGTCTTCCTCCTCCCTCCTCACCCTCTCCTCCACTTTTCCTCCCCTTTCCACCTGCGTTCTTAGCTTACTTCCTGTTTCCCTCTTACTCATCTTCCGTATCTTGTTCCTGTCTTCATTATCCATCCCTCTCTCTCTTCCTCACTTTCCTCTTTCCCTCTGTTTTCTCTGTCTCTAGTTTCCCAACTCTTGTTCTTACCTCTGTCTGTTTCTCTCTCCTCTCCCCTCTGCTTCTCCTTCCCCTCCCTTCCTCCTTCCTTTTTTTTCTGAACCTCCCTCCCTTGTTCCTTCGCCCTCTCTCTCTCTCTCCCTCTTTTGTCTCTTTTTCCATCTGTCACTCAGCTCCTGAACAGAGTTGCTGACGCTGTCTGTCTGCCTGCTATTCTTGCGTGACCCCCACATTCTCTGCCCTCTGTTTACTTTACCAGAATCCATCATACAGCCGCATAGCCCGCCTCGCACCAGCTTCCTGCGCTCCTAACCAAAAAATTTCTATATGGCACCTGAAAATGTTTCTTTAGGCTTGTACCACCGCAGAATCATTTATAGGGCTGTAAAGGACATGTTTAGAAAAAGTTCCTTGCAGCACAAAGTCAAATGGTTCTTTGAGCTTCATGGTGAAATAAAGAACCATTGAGGAGAGGTGAAATGTTCAATCAGTTGAATTTCAGTGCCACATAGGTTCGTTTCTTTATTTAACCATGTGTCGTTTTAATATGAAACATGTTAGATAGATCTTTGAATCGGTTTGGCTCCATATGACTGCTACCCAACCTAAGACAACGTGACAAGAGCTCTCTCTGTACTCAGCCTGGTATACAGGAGGTTGGACAATTCTGCACTTCACAATTTATGTCCTTTGCCAACCTTCAGGGCCGGTGCTGGGAGTACTTTGCTGTACTTTTATGTAGAGATACGAAAACTAAAAGTTGTGATTGTAGGGGTTGTGGATGGGTGTGTTGCATGGAGACCTGATTTTACATCCAACACACATCTGCAATCAAAGTTAACTTTTTTATTAACTGTTAACCTACTCCTAACCTTAACCCTAACCCTAACCTTAACCTTAACCCTAACCCTAACCCTAACCTTAACCCCAACCCTAACCCTAACCCTTAACCAAATGTTTTACTTGCTTAACCCCAACTGTACCAGTCCTTCCCTAATCTTAACTTTACCACCTGCTGCCATGTGCAGATATTTTGAAATGTGTTAACTTTAAAAATTGCATTAAACATAATCTTGGGTTTGTATTGGGATTGAATGACGAAGCACCTCAATCCCGTCAGTTTTATGTTGGTGTTTGTGGCCTTTGAACTGTTTTAAGAAGGAGGAGGACCGCGCACAGACTCCCTCATCTCATCAACTTCCTCTTTTATTCAAACAGCGTTATGCTGAATCCAAGCTGAATATCGGGATTGTCATTGATCGCTCAACCAGATTTCTTCAGACCCTCTGTCCATCGTCCCATCCTTCCTCATCTCCATATGCCTCCATTGCTCCATTTCTTGGTCATTTTGTCCTCAAACTATACAGAGAATATTAACGCTATATCACACATACTTTATTGACATGGTTTTCATTCCATAATACAATATCCACCAATGAAGAACTGACACGTCTTTGATAACTGCTGCTTTCATTTTAAACAAACTTGGACATCTGAGAAAATACTACTTGAACATTAATATTTATCCAGACAGTTGGTAAATGTTTGATGTACTTTAGTTAATTAAATTTGCTCATATTTAGAATTCACTCCACTACACTTAAAATCTCACTGCATGCTATTGCTTTCCATTGAAATTACAGGTTCCTTTGTACCATATTAGGGCTTTTGATTCTCAGTAAGCAAGCATTTACAATAATTGGTCGCATTTAAAGTTGATTACACCCAGAAGTTGCACAGTGGAAGAAAGTGTAACTGTTGTACTGTATACTTAACTGTACCAAATGCAGCCTTTTGGGTATTTTTTTTTCAGTAAAAAGAATTCACTGATACGGTCAAGGGAAGTGATTGTGTGAATGATTTTTTCCCCAGAGATTTACTGTACGACATTGTTTTCACAGAGCCGTAACCCCGGCTTCTCAAATGACTTTCCCAGTCATGATGAGGATGTCAGGACTGAGAGAGATTGCCGTCTGAACCTTTACCAGTCTCCTTGGGAGTCCTCCAAGGTTGTGTGCTGGGCCCGGGAACATTTTATCCACGGCCGTTCCAGCAATGTTGCAATCACATCTGGGATTTCCCTGCTGTCGAACCTAATTTTCCTTATACAGTCTGTAGATGTCTCTATAGCTTTCACTGTATATATAAATAAAATAAATAAATAAGAGTCTTTAACCATCCATGTACATCTTCATCCAAAGTGACAATAACAGTGAAATGATGAAACTACTCAGGTGGCTCAATTAGTGAAGGAATAGACACGGTAATATCCTCCAGTACACCTATTTTTTTTAATTATGTTGTTCCAGAGAAACATATGAGTACATTAATGGAACTGAAACTTCAATTCCCAGATCATCATTAGAAGTAATTACAATAGAAAAGCAGCACAGGTTCAGTGTCTTAAGGTACATTATACCAAACATGGTGGACCAAAGCTACTGCAAGCATTTACGTGTATTTCACCTGAACCAGGTTCAAACTGTTTTATCAGTGGCGTAAAAGCAAACCACAGGATTAGATGACAAATATTAAATTTTACCATGAATTCAAAAGCTACACTACTATTTAATCCTTCTCCTGATGATGGGAACTGTCAAAGAGGCAACGTATATAAGCAATTTATATATTCCTGCATGCTCATATCGTATAGCAACCATGGTAACACATTAATGCAGGGATACCCCCTGATCAATCAGAAAGGGTTTTAATTAAAAAGTGAGTGAAACACACAGTAACTATCCCCTCGTAATATTACAGCACAAGACTCCCCGTCTTTATGTTATTGATGACATATGAGGTCTAGTTGCCATCTTGACTAATAATGCTCATAATAAATTATTTCTTTGTTAGTTCTTTAAATAAACAAACAAGGAGCACTTAAGTGTTGAATTAACCTGTTGTCAGTCACAAGAATTAGATTTTCCCTGTATTTCCATGTAACAACGTGTCTACACAGATGTTGCTTCTCCTTTTGTCTACACAGGAGGCATTCAGGCTCAATGTTGAGTGTAGGTCGTCTGTATTTCGGAAGCACTCAGAGCCCAATGCACAATCACTGTAGTGACGCACATAAGGACAAAAGACATGAACCATATGCAGGCCATGTGGACAATGTAGTGGCTCAGAAGAAGCATATCTGTTCAGTCAGATGTGTGTTATGTCTCTACATGGCATAACACTGATGATGACGACAGTCGCTGTTCTAACTGTCCAATCAATGAGTTACCTGTCAGTTCATATAAGGTTATACTTCCTTCTCTTGTTTCATTTGTAAAAAGTCTGTGTCATCTACACATGTAAGAGTGTATTGTGCCTGATTAAAATGAGATAAAATGAATCAGTAACATAAAGTCAAAGAAGCAAGACAAATTAAGTAAATACAAGTGAAAAAGTTTATTTGTAAGCATGTGAAAAGATAATACTGACTCAGGTCTTTTGAACTGGTAGTGAGTGTTCACCTGCACAGGCTTTCCCATTATTGAAACACAGGTTAATATTCACCAAGTAAAAACTCGTTGCTCTCTGAACTGGTGGGAAAACTTTACAAAGCAGTCTCTTTGTTCTTAAAACAAACCTCACCCTCAAAAACACCTTTCAACACTAAAAAAACCTCTCCCTTGACTCAGCGCGAAACGTTCAAGCGGTGAGCGTTAGATAACACAAACATCCTTTGTCTTCAGAGATCAGTGAATAACACAATCCCTCTCTTGTTGCCGGGGACGGGAAACATACTTCTCTCCTATTTCTGCACTTTGTCTTAATTTATCGCTCTGGCCGCGTTCCAAACCTTCACCGCTCCACCTTTCATTGCTTCCTTTCTTCTCGTTCGGGGAGGATGAATGTCTGCAGTTTAGGGTTAAAGACATTTAATTTTCCTCCGCAGCATGTGGAACGTATGTGTCAGAATGTGCGCGTGCACGAGCGTGCCAAGTTTCCACAGAAACCTGCAGTTATGTTGTTCCAAGTATTTGATAACCTGGTGAGGTATTGTGGTAAGAATAGGTCACCCACCTCCCATCTCTCCTCCTCCTCCTCCTCTTCCTCCTCCCGCTCCTCCTCTCTCATTTTCTCTCTGTCCTGACTCTTTTTTTTTTTTTTCCCCTCTGCTGTCTTCTTCTCTTTCCTTCGTCCTTATCTCTGCTCGTCCTCCGTCTCCTCCGCTCTTCTTATTCTCCGTCTCTAATATCTGCCTTCCTCTCTGTCATCATCTCATCTCCTTGACCTTCTACAACCCTCTCTCTCTCTCTCTCTCTCTGTCTCTCCCTGTCTCTGTCTGTGTCTCTCTGTCATCATCATTACAGGGTTGATTACCTGTCATTATGGCTCATTAGGGGCCTATCAGCATGGCGGCAGGCAGGGGGAGGAGGCGGTGTGAGGGGGGGGGATAAGGGAAAAGGGAAGGGTGGGAGGGTACCTGTCAACACTCCCCCCTCCACCTCCCTCCCTTCTCCCTCAGACTCACCCATCCAAAGTCACCCATTCATTCTGGTTACGGGTTCAGAGGTTTGTAGTAGCATGAGTTGAGACTCTGTGTGTGTGTGTGTGTGTGTGTGTGTGTCCCGCCCTTTCGATTCTACATGTTTTATTATTTTCTTGCTCTTTTATAAATGTCAAGAACATCGTTAAAGCATCAAGATTTAAAGTCAATGATTGGTCATTAAATCTTTTTCCTTTCTTTTCCTATTTGTCCCCCTCCTCTTTTCCTTTCCCCCGACCCCGTTTCCCTAGAAATTACGTCCATATGCGATGACTAAATCGCAACAGCAAAATACATTTAGCTAGAAACATAATGCCGGTTGGATTATGTTTTCTTTAAACGTAATGTTGTTAATCAACATATTTGGCGAGTTACAAAAATGTTCAATGACAAAGTAGTTCTGTCTTTCCTCCACCAAAATATCCAATCATGCAGTATAATACCCACTAGAATAACAGAAACTGCAGCAATATTAAACAGAAAAGTCAACATTTTTATTAACATTTAAGAGAAACCAGGATCTTTCACTAACTTTAACTTGACTGGGATGCAAACTTTGATCTCTAGTGTTAACGTTCTGCATCTTGTACGCCCGTCATCCACCCCAACCACCTCCCTCTGACTGCAGTGCAGCTACATAAATGTAGTGCTAATCCAGGCTGGGAATCCAGCGTAATTGGGTAAACAGTTTAGTAGTATATTAATGTAATATCTTGGAGACAGGGTTGCTTTCCTCAGATCTCTCCTCTTTATCCTCGTCTTCTATTCTAATCCTTTTCTCTCTTATGCTTATGTCTCCTTCTTTTACGTTACCTGGTATATCTCTCTCTCTCCACTGCTCCCTCCTCATCTTTTCTCCCTCTCATCTTACCCTCTTCTTCCCCACTATTCCCCTTATCCTTCCCTCTTTTCCTTCCTCTTCCTGCCCTCTAACCCCCCCCTGTTCTTTGTACAAGCTTTTTGCACCATTCATACAGAAATGTATGTTTATATTATTGACTTATAGATGCAAGGTAATAAAGGAAAGAATAAAAGAAAAACAAAAACCAAAAAACTTTCCTCCTCTCTTTCCTTTCTACCTTCATGACTGAATGAGTGAATTGTGGACATTTTAACATCTGTCTCTCGTCTCTCCCCAGGGTTGGGAGGAGAGCTGCGACGCTGCTGTCTCCCACCTCCTGCGGACCTGTCTTTCACGGAGCCCCAAGGACCAGGCCACATCTCTGGCCCAGGCTGGAGGCCCCGTACTGGGCCTCCCCCGCGACACCGACCGCCTCAAGAAGCACATCACCCTGATGTGCGATCGCATCGGCAAGGGAGGCCGCCTCACGCTAGCCTCCGAGGCAAACGTCCAGGTCCCCGCGCAGGTCCAGAACCTGGCCGCTCCCGGTAAGTCAGAGAAGGGGGGGATGAATCATACAGAATCATACAAAGACAGTTTATATCATGACATGTTCAATTAACTCTTAAAGTCATGCCAAGTGGAGTACAAGTTCACCATATTACCACCATAATACCAAAATAAAATCTTGTTCAGTTCATTCGGTACAGAATTAACTAATAGAGGATAATTCAGTTTATTCAGCTCCTAGATTGATGCTTCTCGTTAATTGCACTAATTTTTCTGAACTATATTTTATCCAGTTCAGAATCACAGCCTGGATAGATGGTTTTATCTATAGCTCATGTTACAGCTCCATTTATCTCACAGAGTTTTTCAGTTTTTTCTCTTTGTAGATAAACGCTTCCAATTAGTATTTTGTGTCAGTGTAAATGGGTTCATCTGAGGCCGACCTCACCAGAAAAACAACCGCTTCGGCCATTTGGTCAAATGCTTAAAACGATGTACGGTATGTTTGTGTTTTCCTGACATGCGGCCGCTTCTCTTATAAGGAAAAGAGGAAGTAGTCTGATGTAATTGCATGCCAGGAAGGGAGCCGGAGCTGAATGGTTGGGTTTAAAAAGCATTTCACTTTGACATCAGAAACCATGGCCGCATCCCATTTCCTGACAACAGTCAGCACTGGTTTCTTTTAGTCATGACTACTGTCTTTTTCAAGTACTGTGCAAAACATCTTTCCTCTTTAGGGAGTCCAAAACTGCCTCCCAAGGACTCACAAAACAAGAATGCTCCCTTTAAAATGTTTTACTGTATTATATTTAGAAAAAATACAATGTTTTGAGCCCAAAGTGGCTTTTCATCAAGCACAGAGGTATTAAATGACAACTATATGATCTTATTCAAGCCGTAATCAGTTTTAGTTGCCTAAACTCAATTATTAATCAGTGGCACATCAGAAAATGCTTCCATGATTCACCTTACAATATAAAGTAAAATTTTATAGTAGTATTTTGTAATTTATAATATATTTTCTTCATTTTTATAATGTATTTTACCATTAATTGCTATCCAATTTTACAGATTAAACAGCAAAAATGGTGTGGTGTAGTCAGATGAATCTGTTGCGTTTTGCTAAAGCTGTGTCTTGGTATTTATGAGTATGTGTGTGTGTGTGTGTGTGTGTGTGTGTTGTTTTACTGTGTGTTTTGGTGGACAGCCTCATATAAACTGGTCCCCTGGTGAAGATTTTAGGCTTCAGCAGGCAAAAACATGAAGCCTATTCATAGTACACTTTACAGCCAACACACAGGCTTGTATTTAAATGCATCTGTACACACACACACACACACACACACACACACACACCCTAAGAAACACTCACAGACACACACACACACACACACATGCAAAAAAACATGGCAAACAGGTTACACACTTCTGACACATATACACACCCATGCCAGATATACAGTGCAGACAAACTCATAAAAACATGAATATACACACATACAGACACACTGGCACATACAGTTGCATTTGCAAGGTAGACACACACACTATACATACACTCTTTTACACACAAACACACACACACCTTACGGATCATTTAGTCTTGGCTGAGGTTTATAGAAGTCTTTCTGACAAGATCATCAATTATGGCCTGTCTTCTCCTCCCCTCCTTCTTCCCTTCATTCCTTATCCTCATTCTTCCCTCCATCTCTCCTTCTGTGTGGGTTTCATTTTGTTGTACATGTGCAAAATATTCTAAAAACAAAGCTAAAAGAACAAGATCCCCTGTCTTTCAGTTATCGAGATGCAGCATTTAAATCTATGGTGTACATATTCCAGTTATACAGTAAACTGGGCAGGTTAAAACCATATTTCATAACATACTGTAGAGCAGAAACACTGATATTGACATTTGTGAGTTTAAGATTTCTGATTATAATATTCTCCATTTGCTGTACACTTAGCCACTTCATACCTCTTTGGCGAAAAAAGCCAAGTATAAATGCAACCAAGAAGCATCAGAGACGGCTCAAACCACCTCAGGAGGTAGATTTTCTGTTCAGACGCGTGTGACGACCCCCCTGCTGTTACTCAGCAGTGTCTGTGTGTTATCATGCCTTGTAGTTCATAGTTGGACGGTATGTTGATTAGTGCCTTCTGGTGACACCTGGGCCCTGAGCCTATCAGAAGGAGATCCTGTCATCCACGTCTTCCTTGGTTTCCCTTGGTTTTGCTGGTTCGGTTTCTCACTCCTTCTCCTCCTTTTTTCTTGAAGTCTTAAAGTCCTTAGTTCCTGTTACGTTCTGTTATGCAGTTTACAAGTCAAGTCGAGTCAAATTTATTTAAATAGCACATTTCATACGGCAACTAAACTCAATGTTTAGTCTTCTTTTAAAGGAAGACGCTGTTGTAACAGACCTGAGTTCATGTGGAAAAGAATCCAGTAGGACCATAATGGCTGAAGGCACTATGAACTGATTTAGTATTTATTCTAGGTATGGTGAGAAGACCTTTATTTGATGATCTCAAGGGTCTATCTGGCGTGTATTCGGAGAGCATGTCAACAACATAGCTTTAAAAACGATAAGAAGTATTTTACTGGGAGCCAGTGAAGAGAAATTAAAACAGGAGTGATGTGTTCACACCTTCTGGTTTTGGTTAACACTCTGGCTGCAGCGTTCTGAATTAGCTGGAATTTATTAAGTGTTTGCTTTGCCAGTCCAGCAAGGAGTCCATTACAATAGTCAAGTCGACTGGAAATGAATGCGTGAACCAACTTTTCAGAATCGGACTGTGACAGGAAAGATCTAACTTTGGATATATTTCTAAGATGATAAAAAGCAGTCTTAGAGATACTGGAAATGTGTTTTTGACATGATCATGATGGGTTAAGGTGGTTGGCAGAAACAGATATGTATAACTGTGTGTCGTCAGCGTAGGACTGATATGATATGTTGTATTGTTGAATGATGGACCCAAGTGGGAGCATATACAAACTAAACAGTAGAGGGCCAAGAATTGACCCTTGAGGGACTCCATATGGAACGCTGACTACATCTGATTCAGAGTTACCAACAGCAACAGAAAAAGATCTACCAGTAAGGTAAGAGGAAAGCCAGTTAAGCATCTACACGCTATCTCCTCTCTCATGCACACCACTGATTTAAATGATATCCACACCCCACACCTTGTTCATATTCAGTTTATCCTTTAATTAAATAAATTAATAATGAATTAATACCGCTTATACATATTGGGGGCTCGTCCACTCTGGGTTGCTGTAGAGTGTTTAGTCTACTTTGTTAGATAATGTGGCTTCAGGTAGGTTGTCGGTTTGACGCATGGTGTTGATTACACGTTGATTAAGTCATTGGGTCCAGCCGTGTGTTTGTGTTGGCCTCATGTTTTGTTTGCCAGATGTTCTGGTTTTGGGAGATGCACCATGGGCTCTTTTAGTCCCTTGGAAGCGTTGGTTTCTGGCCAAATGTCAGATTTTTGTTTGCCGCACAGAAGGTAAGTGTTGCTGACCTGATTTGCTGCAAGTGCAGAGATTTCCCCGCTAGATTGTAGTGGCGTTTCCCCTTTGGGTTGCATCCATTTTTTTATTGTGTAGTGTTGCGTCGACGTGGTTAGTGTCAGTTGTTTCTGGACGGCTCTATCGGGAGCATGGGGTTGCCTGTTAGCAGGTCGCTTAACAAGGTTTTCAGTGTATAAATACCCGCCGCAAGCCATTTAGTCAGCAGTTAGAGGGAAATACTCAGGTGAGTTAACACAGTACATTCTGGTAGATACTGGTAACTTGTTATTATGGCTTCCTTGTTGGAGTTTTTTAATGTGCCAAGCATTTGTAAATGGCTGAAGGAAGAAGCAGTTAGTACAGTTAGCTGACCATTATGGCGTTAGTGTTGCAGAGCAGAAATGTAGGGGTGAGGGAGTTTTTTCCGGACTTGGCAACAAATAAGAACAAATGCTTCCTTCTCTATAGTAGAATAGTTAAACTTTTACGAATTGAACTTATTAGAGAAGTAACAGACCGGTCTATCAACCCCCTCCCACCCCTGTAACAAAACCACACCTGTCCCCATGTGACCGGCATCAATTCAAGCTTGAATGGCTCATCCAGGCGTGGCTCAGCCAGGACCGGAGCTACACACAGGAGAGTTACTCAACCAAAGTTGAAAAGTTCTTACAGAAAACTTGGTAATAACTTACCAAACCCAAAAAATACAGTAAAAATTACAGCAATCAAAGGTTAGGACATGGTCAATATGCCATCTTTAATACAAAAGACTCTAACCTGCATACTATTACATATGTGTAATTTAAAAATGTCAATTAAGATGGATACTGTATGTGTAAAATGAACTTATGATTATGCTCATATTCAGTCAAGACTCCCTTCATTTTAAAGTTGTACACAGTTCAGTAGTTTTCTGTAGCTCAGGAGGGACATACGTCGATGGTTAGATGTTGGAGAGCAACTTCCAGGATGTGGATAATTCCTGGACAACTGGAGCTTGTGCTTGTTCATAAAATCAGGCACAATGGACTGACTGATACACACATGAAGGAACACTTGCAGGTAATAGACACACTCAGTTAATGCATGCACAAATGGTTTAGCCGTAACATGTTGGGTAGTTAATGTTCACAGAGAAATACTGAACTTCAGATTAACAGTGCTAGCACACAGTTTTCATCTCTTGGTCTGTAACTGAAAAACACAAACACTTCTAAATTACATTTGAGGTTCTTACAGCTCTGGTTTGCATTTGCTGTATGACTTATAGAGACTGTGACCTGACTAGAATGATTTAACTAACGAACAACAACTGTCCCGTAGACCCGTCGACATAAACCTAATTTGAAAGTATTGAGTTAATTTAACAATAACTATTACTGAGCACAGGACCTACAGAGGTTTATAGATAAACCTTCTATCTTTGAGAATGAATTAATTAGTGTGCATGCATGCATGTGTGTGTGTGTGTGTGTGTGTGTGTGTGTGTGTGTGAGAGAGAGAGAGAGAGAGAGAGACACACACACACACTAACACACACACAGAGTGTGGTCTATTAAACTTTAAAGGCTGTTTAAAAGTCATTATGGTGATTACAGTAATTCAGCACAAAATTCAGTGGAACAAAACTGAATCAATTGATTAAGTGTGTGTGTGTGTGTGTGTGTGTGTGTGTGTGTGTGTGTGTGTGTTCGTGTAAGAGAGGAGAGAGAGTGAGTGCATTTGTGTTTATGTTTTCTTGTCATGTGGTCTCCCCTCTCTCCTTTGGTCTGCTGCCAAAATTCACACACACACACACACACACACACACACACACACACACACATAGCCCTGCAGTAAACAGTCGTTTGTTAGCCGTCTCAGATGTTGCTTTTTCACCCGCCCGTAAACATACACACTTGTTTACATTTCCAACAACACGGCGGCAACCGTTTCCCTCCGAGACCACAGACGCGCACACACACACACACACACACACACACACATACACACACACACACACATTCGGATACCACACAACAAGCCCTGTTTCATTGGTTTGAAGTGTGTATGCGTATCTCTGTGTTAATGTGTTTATGTGAGAGTTTTCTGGAAATAAAAACCTTACAACACACACCCACTTATAAACACACACTGAGACTGACATTATCGCTGTTTTTGCTTGAGGGTGACGTCACCTTTGTCTTTCATCCAAACATAGAAAGAGTGAGAGACAGAGAGAGAGAGAGAGGATTGGACTTTTTAAAATTTTTGATGCAGGATGTGCAGAGCGATTTAATGTTGAAAAGAAAAGAAAACCTGTTCTTTGAAGGTTAGTAAAACCCTCCAACAGCAATATACATTACAACAGCAGCAAGGTATATCTGACCAAAGATATAATCAGTAAATAATAGAACATTGAAGTTATAATCCATAACATTTTCATAACATCAAACCCCTTCCTGATACTATTTATGGCTGGCATTTTTTTTTCCAGAAATAGGCATTTAACACATACACATTCAGTCTAAATGGCAGAGTCTGACATTCCCAAACTGGACTCAGATTTCTTACCTAAACACGAGCGGTTGCCAGGAAGATGATGCAGCATCATCTAGCATACATTTTTCTCATTCTCACTGTTTACTGGTCACTCTTTTTATGTGGTGTCAAAGCTGTGTTAAGTTACCGCTGATGCAAACTGAACATTTCCCTCTGCTGCTACTCATGAAACACAAGGTTTGCTTTTATTGTGAAGGAGTCACAGGAAGCACAATGTATTTATCATTGAGGTTGGTGCCTAACTGTGAAAGACAAAACAAGACAACATTCATTTTCATTACATGTCAGTAGACTGTTGAAAATGTTTGCAAGGGAATAATGGAACAGCTGACGCCTCCAACTTCAAATCAGCTGCTCAATGAGTATTTGCTGTTGCCACAGTATCCACGGATGTTGCTAAATCGACCAAGATTACAACTATGAATAATAAAGGTAAATAAATAAACATTTTTTAAGATGAACAGATGTGAACAGTTTATTATCCTGTTTGTTGAGTAATGAAACGTTGTAATCGACTGCTACGATGTTCCTACTTCCCATCTTTCACTGATCTGTTTCTGTTTTCCGTAGTGACAGCCAACATTAACCAAAATCCATGAAGTCAACATTTAAAGAAGGAGAATCAAGGTGTTATAATTGCAGTTTGAGAGCAAAACAAAACATTGGCCTTTACTCAAACACCGGGCTTGTTCTGGTCTATTTCCCACCGCTATTGCTTTTTTCTGACTCATATTTCGACAGACTCTTTGATTCAGACGGAGATGGTAATATTCTTAACATTACCCTGATGACATCATTCTGATCAGCAGGCTTCAACAGCTGCACTCCGTGTGTACACACACACACACACACACACACGCATACACACACAAACATACTCCCACACCTGGTGAATCAGCCGTGTTTATCACATGGTTCATTGGTCATCCTGCTGTCAGCATAGCTCAGCTGAACTGACCTCAGCCAGGGAGGTGTGTATATTAATGGTGTTCTTACATCAACACACACACACACACACAGACTTTATCTTTCTAAATAAGTCATTTTGCTGCAGTGAGCAATGCTTTTGGCAACATCCAGGCTCCTCTTGTTTTATGTCTCTGCTCTACTGTGTTCAGTCTTTTCTGCTGTTTTGTCTTTGGTTTTAACCTGCTGTTAATCTCATATCATATGTTAATAATCTCCTGATCTTTTTGTTGTTTCTCTCTGTTATTTCTACTTTATTCTAATCTCCTCTCTTCTCTCTACTAATTAAGTCAAAGGAGTTTTTTTTTTTAATGTTCACAATCCAACTGAGAGCAAGCAGACTACACACATCCTCCTATCCACACTCACCCCATATAGTGCATGTGTGTGTGTGTGTGTGTGTGTGTGTGTGTGTGTGTGTGTGTGTGTGTCACAGTTATTTTCACAGTGTGTTCCACTGGTAGCTGTGGTTTGGGGCCTGCATCTATTTTAGACTTAAAGAGAGGGGAGAAGATGGGCTGTGTTTGTGCGTTGGTGTGTGTGTGTGCACACATGTATATATATGTGTGTGTGTGTGTGTGTGTGTGTGTGTGTGTGTAAGTTCAGAGGACACCGAGCAAAGGAAAATACATGTAGTATGTGTAAGTGTAGGTCATGTCTTGTGTGTAATCCTGACCAGCTGTCTTTGTTCTGTTTCTGTGGTGTTTCCAAATTGAAGAGTTCTCCTCCAGAACGCTATATATAAAACAGCGGAGCGCTATTTTAGAAAGAATC
This sequence comes from Thunnus maccoyii, assembly GCF_910596095.1. NCBI lineage: Eukaryota > Metazoa > Chordata > Actinopteri > Scombriformes > Scombridae > Thunnus > Thunnus maccoyii. The sequence continues at coordinate 4,048,752 of NC_056542.1, read as the reverse complement.
AATCATTACCTGAAGTTTATCATTCAATAAATCTAAAATGTTAGCGGGTTGTTTTTCAGCCGGGGACGGATTTTTACTATTTTTCAAAAACTATGATTCTTAAGAATGAATTTATAGTTTGGGCGGGGAGTCGTCCTCTAAAAGCACATTTTACATTTTTTGTACTTTTTAGTCATTTAACTGACATGGACAATATCTCCTTTGACATATACTGTACGCAACTTATATGATATGAGTGTGTGAATGCCTTTGTTGTACTTAAAAGTGGTTTTCAGGTTTGGACTGTGAAGGCTAGATATCAGATGTCTGTTTCACACACACACACCAGTTTTTAAAGGAGTCACACTTCCTGGTTTTTGATGTGTGCTTTCAAAAGCATTTCAGTGTGCATGTGCAAATTTGTGGGTTTAACATACTGTATGTGTGTGTGTATGTGTTCCCTACAAAGATGTGTACATTGAGGGGGGATTGAAATAGCGTAAAGCCCACAGCCAAATTGCTGCTAACCACAGCAGCGCAGTGTCACCCCCATCTTCAAACCGCAGCCCAGAATAAAGCAGGAATGCGCTGGTGTCTCCACACTGCAAACCAAGACAGAGCTGTCTATTGGAAGCAGCTTCACCCCTCGACCGAGCTGTCCAAAATTCTTCCAAAACTCGCCCGGAGCGGCCCCAGACTGTCATAGATCAGCCCAAACGGTCCCACATTGCCGCACAATGTCCCGAACTGTCACAGAATGGCTTGAACTTTCCTCAAGCTGTCCTCACATCGCTGTTGACTTACTCAAACCGTCTCCGTCTATATACAAACAGACCCACAAATGTCCAAATTGTCAAACTATTGCACACGGTCTCCTACTGTTCAAGACCATTTAACTTAGAAGTTTCACAGTTTCAATGCTTCCAAACATCTGCTGATGGCCTTAAACCTCTCAAACTGTTGCACCAACAATTACTATATTACATCAAACCAGATATTTCTATAACTACTCTATGTGCCACAGTCTTACCAAACCGTCCCCAACGGTCTATAAACGCTCCTCAACTTCTCCACACTGTCCTCAGATATGTTCTTTCCAAATGTCTCCAAGTTCTCCAAGTTCTCAAAAAGTGTTGTTATATATATCTGTCTCTGTCCTGGTCATGTTCTGTAGTCTGCACCGTATCAGACTTTAAACTCACTTTAGCTTTTACACTTTATCACAGTGGCTTCACTGTCAGTAGTAGTGACTGCACTGTAACTAGTTGTAGTCGTATTAGAAGAAATCTAGTCTTTGTCACCAAATTGCTCTAAACTATTCATAAACCTGCCAACTAGCGCTAATTTATAGCTTGTGAGAATTTGAATGCAGTTAGAGGCCTCATTTACACCTGGTATTAACATGTGACCTTTATCTGGATAATGACATCAAACCATGAGTCTTTGCATTTACACCTGGTATTAATAAGCGATCCAGTTCATCTGATTGTGATTGGATCTCAATATGCACATTAGCTTAGCGTGCCTGGTGGACGAGCGTCATTCACTTTTTGCGTGGGAAGACTTATAGCTGTCACTACAACATGTAGCTTTAGCAGGCTTGCTTAAGCTAACAGGAGGAGGCAGAGTCAGGTGATCAGGTCCATCCAATCACATTATGATCACAATACATTCTTAGTGCATTAGCATGCGTTTTTACGTCTCTAGACAGGATATCCAGATATAGATTGTATGTTAATGCAAGGTGTAAATGGTGCTAAAGTTATTTAAAGGGGACCTATTATGCTCATTTCCAGCTCTATATTTCTATTCTGGGCCTCCACTAGAGCAGCTTTGCATGATTCATGGTTAAAAAAAAATCCTTATTTGTATTATACAGGCTCTTTATGCAGCGCCTCAGTTCAGCCGCTGTCTGAAACAGGCCGTTTTAGCTCCTGTCTCTTTAAGGCCCCCCTCCCGATGAGTCCACTCTGTTCTGATTGGTTAGTTTCAACCACTCAGGAGGCTACGTAAACAAGCCATAAAACAAACTATAGCAGTAGGATTTCTTTACTCGACATGTCAACTTCTCAAATACATCCGTACATGTTCGAGCTGGAATCTGATGCGAAATCTGCGCATATCTTCCATTCTGCTTCTTTTTCTCGGGTGTTGAAGTGTTCTCGATGTGTGATGCGGTGCTGTGTATCGAGTCTAAACCTCAGGGTTGTCTAAAAACTGATAACCCGACCAGTGAGACAAATATAGACCACGACCACGACTGAGGGAACCACAGATACACACCACCAGTCTGACCAGGCGGTAATACACCCACTATTTACAGAGAGAGAGAGGGAGAAAGAGGAATGTGTGAGAGGTCAGTGGTAAGAGACATCTGTGTGTGTGTGTGTGTGTGTGTGTGATGTGATTTTGTTTCAGAGTAAGTGGTGGGCTATTTCCTTACCTGATGTTGATGTAAGACTGAGGTCAAAAAACACACACACACTCAAACCCACACATTCCTCGTGAAATTGTAAGACAGCGTTAAAAAAAAACGACTCGCCTTAGAAAAACACCTGCCCAATTAAGAGCGAGGCATATCCCATTTCAAACAACTGTGAGTGTGTGTGTGTGTGTGTGTGTGTGTGTGTGTGAAGCCACAGGCTGTGCTCTCACCAAAGAGAACAAGATTGGCTTTAGAAAAGGCCAGGATAAATATTAGAGAGAGCTTAGGGTAATCTGTGCACACACACACACACACACACACACACACAGACATAGACGCAGTGGGGGAGACGGACACACACACACACACACACACACACATTCTCAGACACCTTAAGGTAGACATGATGGCAGACACACACGCACACTCTGTCTCGTACATGCATGAACACACACATCACAAAGGCACGATGTGTATAGTGGATGTTAAAATGAAAGTACCATGAAACTGGACACAATCCTCAGGGAGGAGAGGAAATGAGGAGAGAGGCAGGAATTAGAGGAGGGGAGGGGGGGGGAAGGAAGGGAAGATGGACAGAAGAAAATGTGGGAAAGAGAGAAGGAAAGAGGAGGCAAAGGGGGGATGAAGAAGAGAAGGGTGAAGAGAAGACAAGGGATGAGGAGTAGACAGGAAAAGGGGAAGATGAAGAAAAGATGGAGATGGAAGGAGGGAGGTAAGAGGAAAAGGTTGAAGAGGGAGGAAGAGGTGGGGAGGGGGGGGGAGAAGAGCAAATGCAGACAGGGAGGAGAAGAAAACGACGAAGAGGAGACAGAGAGGGGAGGAGAGGAATGAAGAAGAGGGGGGGACGAGGAGGAGACAGAGAGGTGGGACGGAGGAGAGACAAGGCGTCCAATTCATCGACCTCAGGAGCTCCCTAAATCCTGACTGATCCATGGGATTCTAGCGGGGATTTTGTCACACACACAATCACACTTTCACACAGGCAAGTGCGCGCACGCACACACACACACACACACACACACACACACACTTACAAATGACATGTTCAACACTATTATTCCATCCTAAAACATTCCCTAAACTACACTTAAAATGGTAAAATATTGATGTTTTACTTTCACATATTCTTCCATAGTTGTGATAAATTGACATATTAATGACACTCTTATCCAAACTCTACATATATTTTGGTGTGAATGCATGAAGAGCAAAGGCCCTTATATTGCAACACTTACGGTAAAAAGACGTTTCAATCATTCCCATCCACTCTAAGACATTAGGTAAAATAAAGCAGGCAAACGTAAAATGGGAAGAATATTTAAATTTTTAATCCAATCAAAGAGGACATTGTGACACACGTCACATGCATACAGTGTTCATTACAACCAATGAAATTGTTTCCTGTTGCCTGCTTGCTGTTACTCAGCTGCAGAAGTGTTGCTGTCATGTACACTCATAGTTTTGGGTAATTGAGCAAAAAAGCTTGTATCTAATCCCACGAGCCACCCTGTGGTGCAAGCAAACTCCACAAAAGTTTAGTGAGAGTCTCCAGTATTTCTGCTGCTACACACACACACACACACTTTTTGGCCCTGCACTTCTGAAATGAATCCGGTGCCCCTGATGTAGAGCATAAACAGAATATGAAGAATGCAATGTAGACGTAGGAGTCAAAGACACATGTATGAGTTTACAGCTTGGTCAACAAATATAATTTATACTACATATTTGCAGTAAGAAATATGTCAACTACATATTAGTATTTTTTTAATCTCATGAACAGCAATGTTTATCAAAGTCAGCAGTTAAAGTTATAAAATATTGCAATAAGTTGGAGACAAAGTGCTTTGGCATCCAAACCTTTACACATCAGGGAATCAAACTTGCACCAGAAGCTCTCGTAACACTTTATCTTGAAAGCTGTCTGAAACTAGACTAAAGTGCAACACACATCAGCCATTTCACAAAGCTCTGCATCATTTGACGTGCGTTCATCGTACAGACAGAGAAATGTGGTCAAGGTACCGTAGCCAGGATGTGCCAATCCAGGGAGCAAATGTAATAAATTGCTGCTTTTTTTGAAGATCTTTAGAGCTGAGAGACGGGACAATGAAGACATGATGCACATCAGTCTGTGGTGATGCAGGTCAAGACGTTGCTGGTGTGCAGACTTATGGAATAAACAGTGGATGTGGGTGTTTTAACATGTGTCGTAAGCTGCCAGTTTGTTACCCTCAAGAGAAGAATAAACATAAATCCCATACATGTTGTAAGGGCCAGACATACAGTACTTTAAAAATGATGGTGGATGTTTATACTACATTAGATGTCTGCAGACATGTTCATACATACATGTGTACAGTCCAAATTCGGGGCTTTGCAAACATGTGTAGATGAAAATAATGTACATCCTGCATACCCTAACAGCCATGTTGATGCAGGAAGTATCACTTGGGTTTAACAGTATATCACACAAATCTCAAACTGGGTTGTGAAAGTGAATGAAAACCTTTCTCCTTTGTCAAGATGCCCCTGAGCAAGGCACTTAAACTCTGCTGTCTTTAACAAAGCTGTTTACTGGCACTTTGTGGAACTATACATGTGAAGATTGTGCTAAAAAAAAGACAAATTTTGCTTATGTATCAGCTGATTAGCTAATGAATTCCTTCTATCTGTCACTCAGGAGGTGTGGAGCCTATCGCAGAGGTGGCTGGTGACGGGGAGGAGCTGAATCTCTCTCAGGAGCCGACCAAGTTCATCAAGAAGAAACAGCCGTCTAAGAAAGTCAAGAAAGGTAGGAGCACAAACTCCTCCATCGCTCCTCGTTTGTGTCTACTGTTCTCTCTATCTTCTCTCCTTCTCTTCTTTTGTGTCTGTATTTGGAGAGCAGCATATGCCAGCTCTTAAGACTCTTCAGTGGTTCAGTGGTTTCACCTTGTCACAATTCCAACTCATCCATATCAAAATACATCACTCCAGCGGTACATCCGCAAGCATCGCTCCCAGCTTGTCACTAAATCCCGACCAGAGCTCTGACAGTGATATCTGTTCACTGTCTGTCACAACTGTTGTAATCCACCTCTACTTTCCCCCCTCACGGCATAGCGCTCTGCCTCGTCTGTTATTTGTACATACCACTTTGACTGCCGTTGGCTCGCGGTCTGCAGAATCAGCATGGTTAGGATTCTGGCCGGTGCCAAAAGATGAAATCAAACGGTAATTTTGGGTTCTGCAGATGCAGCACGGATGTTCGCCGTGTGTTTCTGAATGTTTAGTTTTCTTGATTTTACCACCTTTTCCTGTATTGTTGCTCTTGCTTTGTCATCAGCTGCATGGGCAAAGTCTTACTTTGATGCACACTGCCAAATGTGCCAAAGGGCAAAGCTGGCCTTACCCTCAGAAAATGTCCCCACATTACTAAATGGCTATGGTTTATATCTCAACACAGACAAGTACAAACTCACAGTGTAGTTGGGGACAGTTCCTAGGAGACAGTAGGAGAGAGTTGTTATTTTCTTGATTAATCGATTAACCGTTTTGTCTATAAAACTGCTCATTATAATTCTGTAGAGCTGGAGATATCTTCAGATGTCTTGTTTTATCTGATCAACAGTTCAACATCCAAACATATAATGGTTTTACAGTCTTGTATAAGAAAGAAAAAGCATTAAACCATCACGTCTGAGGAGATCCAACCGGTTAAATGATTGACATTTTTCGCTTTATTTATTATCAAAATTCTTGCCAGTTAATTTTCTGTCGTCCCGGGTCCAACATAACTTTTTTTTCCCAGTTGAACCATTTGGCCAATAGATCAGAGTTTCACTGGCCCCTTGTATATTTTCACTGGCCCAGCAGCCAAAAAAATGAAAATAACTCTTTTTCTCCTTCATTTTGGTGATTTATTCATTGTATACATAACACGTACAACGGTGAAGTTCCCTTTAGATTTGCTTGTTTTTCCTTCAGTTATCCTCTAGTTATTCCTCCGGCTCATGGTTAGAGTAAAGGACGAGCCTGCTAAGACATGCAAGGAGGGTTTTTTCACTTTTTTACTTTGAATAATTCTTTACAGTACAACATAGAAAACCCCCAAATACTCCCGACATCTGGGAATGCAGTATTTGTTTCCGTCAGTGTCGTCCACTCATCTGTGTTTTATATCTGGCTGCTTTTGCTGTCATAGTCATAATCACAGTGGGAGGCGTTATTTTACTATCGCAGTGTCATTGCTGTAGTCGATGTCTTCCGGTGTTGTGAGAGGGGAACTGGGAGTGTGTGTGTCCGGCGTTGCTGGCTTACTGTTGCCAGGTCTACGCTCACTGTTTCTCTGTTTGGGGAGTTGGACCACACTCTCATCCTCTTCTCAGCGTCTGCCGTCTCTCGTTCTCACTCTGTCTTCTCTCTATGTTTTTCGTGTATCTGGCTCTGTTCTCGGCTTTCTCGCTCTATTTATTTTTGTGGGTTAACACTTCTTTCTTTCTGTCTTTCTTTCTTCCCACTTTTGTTTTTCTTAACTCATTTACTTTTACCAAAACCCTGAATAGTTTAATCTTAGATACCGTAAGCAGATCGCTCTGAACACACACACACACACACACACACACACATAAACCCACACTCTTCTTCTTACAACACAATCCTGATGGACTACACACATGCAACAAACACATATGGTTTCCTGGCTCATGTCCCTATCATACACACACACACACACACGTGCACACACCAGTCTCCAGCCAGAGAGAGGCTTCTGGTTTGCATTGAGGACAAATCCGTGTTTTATGACAGTTTGTCTTTCCTAAACCGGGGCGGATATATTCGCTTTGATGGGCTCTACTTTCGTTAGTTGGGTTGGTTGTGTGTGTGTGCATGCGCATGTGTGTGTGTGTGTGTGTGGTTAATCCACTCAGGCGTCACCGCTAATGAGAAGGGGAGGTGTGGGAGACGCAGGGAAGGCGACACAGGGATCATTAGATATACACACACATATACATATACATATACAACCACACACACACACACACACACACACACACACACACACACACACACACACACACACACACACTGTGAGTGAGTGCTGGCAGTGTGTGAACCAGTGTGTGTTTTCTAAGCTACTGTATATACTACATCCCACAAAAACACACACACACATAGACAAACAAGCATCTATAACAAGCCTCTTTGACTGATTATTACTCACAGAAAATGAGATCAAATCAAATCAGATCTTCAACAAACACACCGACAACTTATTCTTAATATCAGTCATGGATAATTATTATTTCATTATTAAAAAAATAGTGAGATCTCTTTTTGACCAACAGTAAAAAAAGAATAATAAGGAATTCAGTTTAGAATGAGGAAACTGAGAACAGAAAGCAAATCTTTAACCAGAGAAGGTTAATAAATAACCAAAGTAAATATTCAGTTACATTATCTGTAAATTCTAAATGTCCGGTTGTTTCCTGTTCATGAACGACATCATTGGTTCTTCAATCATAGGTACTCCGTTTACAGCGTTCCTCCCTCGGCTCTCACCAAAAAACTCTTGAGCTTTAGTACCGTTTGCTTTGGAGGAGCTTGGAAGAGCTGCATCTTCTCTTCCTGTGTAGAGCCGCAGAGCAATCCAGCAGATGTTCCTCCAAATCCATATTCTGAGCTCTATATCTCTATATCAATATAACAACCATGTGAATGTTAAAACACATCACTGCTGGATGCCAGTGCCCTCTAAAGCACTGCGTTGTCATTTGCATGTTTGATTAATTGGAACTGCAACACGTTGTCGCTCAGAACTCGTCACATACAGACGCTTGGTCAGGACCAATGGGTACCACTGCAGTGTCATTTTTCAATGTGCAGTATCACGGCGGTTCGTGTTAAAAAAATAATAGTTTTATGGTGTGACAACACTGTGGTTAAGGTCTGGTTAGGTTTAGGGGCAAAAACCACTTGGTTAGGGTTAGGGCTAGATCAGGGTTTGGATTCAAATGATCACCTACTTCCTTAAACTTACACAACCTTCATCATCATGGCAACAATAAACACCACAATGATAGATACGGTTTTTAAAAAACTTTAGGGTCTCCTGCAGCTATGTCCACTTTCATCTTTCCATCTATTTATTTAGCCATCCACCCAACTCACCTCCTTCTAATGTGGAACTTCATATAGAAGTCATTGGTCTCATGGCGTCAATGTCAGACACTGTGGGAGTTCTACAGAAGTCTATCGGACTACCCTGCACGTTCAAAAATGACGCTTAAGGGGTAACCAGTATGTTAAAAAGTGACGTCAAGGGGTCCTGACCAAGTGTCTGTATGTGACGAGTTGGGAGTGAGAACGGGTTGGTACGTGTGTTGATCATCCATGACTAAACTCCACCAGCTGTTGTTCTGTTTGAAATCCCATCTGTCCATCCATTTTCTTTACCGCTTATCCTCTAGAGCTTGAGGAAGGGAGTGGGGGAGCTGGAGCCAATCTCAGCTGACACTAGCCGAGAGACGAGGTACACCCTGGACAGGTCGCCAGTCAATCACAGGGCTGACATATAGCATGGAGACAGACAACCATACACACCTACAGGCGTTTTAGAGTCACCAGTTAAGCTAACCTGCATGTTTTTGGTATGTGGGAGGAAGCCGGAGTACCTGGAGAGAACCCACGCAGTCACGAGGAGATCATGTAAACTCACAGAAGGGCTCCAGCTGGCCGGCGGGTTCGAACCAGGAACCCTTTAGCTGTGAAGCGACGGTGCAAACCACTGCACCACCTGTTTGAAATGTTCCAGTTAAAAACATTTTGACAGGGAATTAGATGGCAAAGAAAATGTTCTTAATCTTGTAATCAAACTAGGGATGCACCCATCCAACTTTTTTCTCTCCAAATACCGAGTACTAATCCGACACAAGTGCTGCCTTGTTCCCAAATTTAAAATCTGAATAACTTAATATGTAGAACTAAATGGACTAAATGCATTTTTGACTTTATTGGATAGTGGGCAGTGAAGAGGCTGACAGGAAACAGGGAGAGAGAGAGAGAGAGTATGAAAGGTCCCTGGCTGGAATCGAACCAGGGACATTGCAGTTATGTGGCATGCGCTGTAAGTATTCAGCTACTGGGGAGCTCCAGGAATCATTTTTATGTAAGGTTACATGAGGCCAGGGATTTGTGTAATGTGAAAAACAGTGGGACGCTGTGACTGAATGAATGTAATAAATAGCAGAAATGTTTAATTTTATGACATTCACAAAGAAACCATATTTTCCCGGGGTCGCTGGATAATCAGTTCGCTATCGGCGCTCGATCAAACTGTGAAACATCATTTTTTTATCTCTGTAATACTCTTCCTGGGTTGCTTTCTTAGCTGCTTTTAGCTCTCATAAGAAAGATGCATTATTTTCCTCTTTATCACATAGAAATCCAGCATATCTTTCATTTGATGTGTCATAATTTGAGATTTATTGCGTCCATGTGATGATTCTGTGTTTAATATCAAAACAGATTTAATAGAGCTTGACTGCGGTTCCCTCTCCGACACACTTACGTCACTCTTGCCTTAACAGTCCCCGCCTTCCAGACATGACTGAAAAAAACAAAAAAAAAAGGGAAAATGATCCCTAATTAGTATTGTTTGTCATGGAAACCTCCAGAGCAAGTCTGTGGTTTGCACTTAAAAAACAAGAGGAGGAAAGAGGGACGGAGGGAACGAGGGGAAGTGATTTGGGGATGGGGGGGGAGTAGCATCATGTCCAGACTTGTCCTTTAGCTACCACTCCTCCTCCTCCTCCTCCTCCTCCTCCTCCTCATCAGACAGAAAAACAGAGAGAAAATAAGAAACAGTGTGAGCTTGTAAAACCTTTGCAAATGATAACGTGATTGTTTATTAAACCACCACACAGTGACTTTCTCCTCTAATCCAGGAGCTTGACGGTGTTGCTCAAGGAAACTTCAACAGAGAGGATTCTTCCCAGGATATTTTTCAGTTTCAGTTCCCGTTTTTCACCAGTTTCATGCATAATTTATATAGAAACTTGTTTTGGAGCTGTTTATTTTTACACTTGATTTATACACTGATTATATTTGTCATATAAAATCCGCCTGTTCTGGGTCATTGATCATCACATGGTTGTTGGTTTGAATCCCGCCTCCTCCAACCATCATGTCAAACTGCTCCCAATCAGCAGTTTGCATAGAAGCACCATCGCTATCAGTGTATTATGATGATATGATGATGACAGTTATGATGCTGCTTATTGTTATTAATGATGGAAATATTAGATTATGAGGTTTTTTTATCAATGTGATTAAAATACCTTTATTTGTCAGGTATTTAATTAACCAAAAAACACACAAAATCCATTATATTACAATATAGTATATCAACAATGTCATATGAAATTGCATATACCACAATAGAGGGTTTTTTCCATGCTTCCTAAACCTTATAAGGCGATACTCATTTTTTAATGCAACATCTCTGCAGCCAGGGATGTTTGTTGCGTATCATTTCTCATCTCTCTCACCTCGTTTAGTGTCGTCTCCTTGCTGCCGGCTATCTGATGACAGCATAAAAATCAAAAACATAACAACAATTTAATAATTAGCCCTTAATTTAGTTGTTAAAGACTTCTCTTTGGCATTTCTGTGACTTATTGGCCAATACATATATATGTAATAAGCTAAATCAGCTGATAATATCAGTGATGCCAACGTATTCCTCATGCTCTGTCCACAGTCTGAATCTGGCCAAAGCTTCAAGTGTTTCCTGTCACTCTCTGATGTTCTGTGTAATGATGGAAAAATTTTTTTGGAGGGGGGGGGAGGTTAACAGGGCAGCTTGCAACTCCCATAAAATCAGAGAACATGGTGGTAGAGAACAAATCAGTTCAAAGCTTCTATTTTTCAGACAAAGACACACACGCATTCAGCTTCCGCCTACCTGTCTTTGACTTAAAAGTAATTAGGCGCTGTGCCAAACCCCCCCATCCCCCACCCCCCCGCACCACACACATACACCTTTCTGCATGGCAGCCGGAAAGCACATTTGGTTGACATGAAAGGCATCAAAAGGCGTCTGAGAGTGAGGACAGAGAGAGACAGAGAGGAACGAGTGCACACACTCTCTCTCTCTCTCTGTTTTTGTCCCACTCTCTCTCTCTCCACGACTTGAAAAGGAGGGATGAAAGAGAGATGAAAGGGAGAGTGTCTTCCTTCTCCTTTTTCCCTGGCGCTGCTGCATCCCCTTTTTCTTGTTCTACTCCGCCCCTACAGCCCACCTGGGATCACAGACATCATCCAGAACACACACACACACACACTTGTTCTTGATGTCAGAGGAGGAAGGCTGCTAAGAGCTAAATTTGAACTCTGACCTAATATTGAGGCTCTCTCTCTCTCTTCCATCCTTTCAATGAGTCAGTAGAGGACTCATCAGGTCCGGGGTCAGTCTGCAGTCACTGCTTAGATTTATGCTAACAGCTATTTGCCACTAGAAAGGAGCAAATAGCCTCTGTTATCCAGAAACACTGCACCTCATTCATAGTAGCATCAGCTATTAGCATCGCCTAATGTGTATTTGCATTGGCCATCCAGGCATCTCAGTATTGCACCTTATACGCAGTTACCGTTAGCTATTAGCCCTTACCCATTAGGAGTGTCCATTGTGAATTGGCATAAGTTTTAGCTTTATCCATTAGGCCGTGAATCTAGATAAAAGCGGTTATACATTATTGACTTTCTGTCTATTAAGTATCTCAAAGAAAATGTTTCCAAAGATAAGTATGAGTGGAGAGAGAAGGATTCTGAGTGAGGAGAGCTTTGAGATGGTACGTCATGATCTTGCAGCACCCTACCTTAAAGGGGACGTATCATGCACATTTCCAGGTCTACATTTTTATTCTGGGGCTTTACTGGAATATACATATTTGCATGATTTACGGTTAAAAACTCATTTTTTCACTCATATTGTCCCTTTATGCAGCCCCTCAGTTCAGCCTCTGTCTGAAACAGGCCGTTTTAGCTCCTGTCTCTTTAAGGCCCTCCTCCCGTTGAGCCCACTCTGTTCTGATTGGTCAGCTTTAGGAAGCTTCCTCCTGCTCCAGAGGCCACATAAACAAACTATAGTAGCAGGATTTCACTTCTCAAAAAATTCTCAAACACATCTGTACAATTTGAGCCAGAATTTAATCCAAAATATGAGAACGGATAACCTACAACAACAAAAACAACCAACAGACGGCCATTTGTGGGCATGCACAAATAATCTGATGTCATCATGAGGAGGAAGTAGAGACAACTTTGCAAACAAAGTGTTCATAGCGAGTTGAAACCCTGGGTTTTGACTTGCAGGGAGCATTTTTTTTTACATACATTCACCTCAAGCTTTGGACCTTTGACCATGTTTAACACAGACATCTGACATTATAACTCAGTCAGAAATCAGAAAAGGTATTATATGTCCCCTTTAAAAGAGCTGCCAACTTAGCTGAAAGGACACTGGGATACAGTGGAGAGTTTAATGAACCTGCTTGACCAAACAGTCCCAGGAACAAGTCTGGATTACCAGCCGAGCAAAGCAGGCAACTGTCCCCGAAGCCTCAGATCCACAGCGTCCTGAGGACCCCGTATTCATTGATTGTCAGTTGGTTAGTGGTAATTTAATGCAGTTAACCACGGCCAGAGCTTGAGAATGAATGAACATATATCAGCAGAATTACAATTTACCCACAAGCAGCTTTAATTCTAATGGTTTCAACCTTCAGGAAGAAAAGATAAATCGATCCGTACAAACACACCTCACTTCTCCGGCCTTCCTTTTTACTCCCAGGTGAGTTGCGTCGTCAGCAGCGGAGCGAAACCGCACAGGTAATCAAACCGGTAGTGACTCTTGAGTGCGCAGAGGCCGGAGGAGACGTGTACTAACATGGCCGAATTACACGGTCCTGCTGTGTCAGTCTGTCTGTCAGATTACAGAAACACAGCGAACAGAGCTATCAGCTTACTGTCACACAGGGCGGCTGCTATTCACATCCAGCCTCTGCACACACACACACGCACACACACACACACGCACATACACACACAGCGAGCAGGTTTCCTCATCCTGAACAGGATCCTCCCGGGCTGTGGCCAGAATTTCTGACCCATGAATCTCTGTTCTGGTCGTGTGTGTGTGTGCGTGTGTGTGACAGATAGAGGCCTCTCTTTTCCCAGCTCACCCCCCATGAATAAAAACACAGACAGAAAATGAACCCTTGTTTAGCCATCGCCACACACACACACACACACACACACACACACACACACACACACACACACACACACACACACAGACACACAGACACACACACAGACATACTGAGGCTAAGTGTCCTTGCAGATGGAAAGTAAAATATGTGGCCCATGAAACGGAGCTTGAATGTTGTCTGTGTGTGGTGGTGTGTGTGTGTGTGTGTGTGTGTGTGTGTGTTGGAAAATAAGTGTGTATGTGTGTGTAAATGTTTAATGGTGTTTGTAGTGTATAAAAGTAGGTGGGGTCATTACAGAAGATGCTGGCTTAAATCTGCAGGCTGTTAAGAAATGTCAAGATGTTTCTGTGTTGTTTCAAGTGCACAAGTTTTATGAAGTCAAGACTTTATGAGTGTATCTTAATCTGTTGGAATGACCAAATAGTTTAAAAAAATAACACTCTATAGTTCAATGAGAATTTACAACCAATATTGAAATAAAAAATAAAAAAGAAATGACGTGAGTTGGTTTGGTTTGGTTTGGTCTGGTGTGGTTTTATTCTGTCATAAAACAACTGACAGATGCAGAAACACAAAATACAAAATACACATACTGTAAAGAACTCCACATCAAGCTGAAACTACAATATTGATATATTGCGTCATAAAGCTGATATGGCTAACACGTTAGCAAGCAGTTGCTTATTTACACATGAATCACGTTTGTGTCCATCTGATGAATGTAAGTCTGGTTTGGTCTCCACTAACTCCTAAGAAAAAAAATGTCTCTTAAGCTGTTAGATCTTCCACTTTCTTCACTTCTTCAGCTGATTTCTGTGTGTGTACATTTGGATTTATCAGATCTAGTTTGTTGAAAACAGCTGCCTGCTGCTGCTGGAAACACTGAGACTGAATTATACTGTAAATGTGCTGAAAAACAAAAAACAGCTAAAAGCTCTGTAGAGGCACACAGCAACACCTCTCGCATTACAGACAGTCATTTGATCCACTGTTCACATAAATACATGTATTATCGCATTAAAGACTGAGACTGTGTCAAGTCGGGTAAATTCTTAAGTGCTGTTTTCAACTAAAAACGACGATGCATCCACAGCAGGCGTTCCAGCTCGTTTCTGCAAATACCTTCGTCCATAACTCTCCTCCTGGGCATGTGAGGAGGACAGACAAGCACAGAAAACCAGCAAAGAAGAAACTGTATAGTATATCAGTTTCCGCAGCTGCTTTCTGATGTTTTGTTTATTGGGAGATTACACCAGTTTCAGCAAGAGAAAGGTGTTAAATAGCTACGTTTAGCTCTAAACAAGCAGAACAACACTCACAAGAGGCTGTCCGCCATTGTTGTTATTGTCGTTGTGTTTCTTCTTCTTCCTCTTCTAAGGAAGAGGAAAAAGCCACCATCTGTTTTGTCAGCTGTATGACATTATTTATACAAAGCTCTGTTTTCCTCGTACACATGACAACGCCAAGCCGACGTTTTCACATTTACACACTCTGGAAGATGTTTTGGAAAAACTCAATTTTTCAGGGGAGAAAAAACACTGTTTTAGTCTGGATGAAGGGCCAAAACAGTGAGAAAAAGATGCTTTTACGGATTTAGCACTACACTACTATATCGCTACTATACTACTGATGATCACCCTGCCTACAGCCATATTCACTCTCTACAGTCAGACCCCTGATGTAAATGACCTCTAGTATATGCAGAGTGGAACAAAAAGCCAAATTTTAAAACACCACAGAGCACAAATACAGTTTATATACTTACTATAAGCATGTAGTGAACATAAAGTGAGTAAGAATATAAGAAATGTGCTATAACATTACTTAAAAATACTGATTTCATCCCTCTAAGTTTTTTTTATGAAGCTCATAGGCTGTCAGAGATAAAGAGTGTGAGGTCTGTGTGTGTAAAAAGAGGGTTAAGCTGCACACTTCTGTTTCTTCTCTCTTCCCTAAAGCAAATTAAAGTTGATGGTGTTCCCGTTACCTACCAGTACACACAAAACACAGCTCACTTAGCTTCTTCAGATGGTCTTGGCTTTTTAAATTTCATATTTCTGTATTTCTTCTACATGCACAATGACTTGAAATGAGTGCAGCACTAGAATAAGGTTGACTTCCTTCCTCATCAGTATTATAAATAGATAATAAGAAGGTCAGAACAAAATAATATAAGCACACACTACCATGACATTAAAGCTGATACATGTATGATTTGGTATTATGAAGTCAACATGTGGATCAGTACTTACAGTAAATCTCTCGCTTCTCAATTCAGAAGAAGGTGGGTTCTGGTAATCTGGGTAAAAAAAAAATTGCTCCAATTCTATGTTTTTAGATTTAGTTGCATGTTGGAGTGCCGCAAGAGTTAGTATTTTTGCCTCATCAGGGGGTTACATGGCATTTAAATTGGTGTGGTGTGTTCACTAAATTACAGCTGGTTTTCACTCACGTGTCCCCCCAAGTCAGACATGTCAAATGTGTTCTCAAAATAAAACTTGCTTGCTTCCCATATTCCTGCTTGTCACATGTGTGCTCCTCGAGAGTCCAACTGCGTGTCGGGCGTGAGCTCCACAAATCCAAATGTCTGTCAGGTACTCTCATCAAGTCATTATCGAATGTGACCTCCAAATACCAACCGGTCAATAAAGTTCTTCTTAAATCCGACTGGATATCAATCTGAGTTCTCGAAAATCCAACAGTTTGTCAAGTGTGCGCTCACTAAATCCAACCCATCACCACCTACATGTTCTCTAAATCTATGTCTTCATCAAATGTGTTTAACAAACAAAAAGTGGCGTCTTTACATTTGTTCATATTCTTTTCAGTTTGTATTGTAAAAGTCTGACAAGAAACGGTGCTGCAGCTAAAATATTAAAGATTCTGACTTGACAAAAAAGGCAGTAAAACCTTTTGGTCATTTTAATTTTTCTATGTTTTCTGTAAACCTTATCTCGCTTATGCTGATGATGGCTTCTGGCTGAAACACGTCCGTTTCTGTCCACAATAAACAACACAAAGATAGATCCGTGAGTGCCGGTGTTTTCTTGTTGTAAACCTTATCTCAGGGTTAGGGGTTAGGGTTAGGGTTGGGGCCAGGGTTAGGGTTAGGGTTAGGGTTAGGGGTTAGGGGTTAGATATAATGATCTAAATGTGGTCTTAAAGTCTTCTTTACACTTCCAGATATTTAATTAGTAAATCCCCTTATTTTTAAATAAATACATTAGTTATCTAATCAGTCATATTTAAAGATATTTAGTCTAAAAACAGAATTAACAAAAGGCTAAAAAAACAACCTAATCAGCCTTAAAAAGCCACACAGAAACAATATTGAAAGCATGACATCAGTTTCCGCAGTGATTGCTCTGACAAGAAATGAGTACAGGGGGAGAAAAAGAATGGATTTATTTATTGAAAAGGGAATGAAGACATGTCTGAGGCCGCTGTCAGAGACGTGAGCCAACAGCAGAAGAATTATGGACTCCCTTGTACTGACTGAACTGGGAATGGAAGGTCATCCCACCATAGCTCTGACCTCCTGACTGGTTTTAGTCTCTGGGCTCGCAGCTTGTCAACAACATTTTTAGGTAGCAACATATGCTGTTCTACTGTAACTCCAAAGCTCGTGCGTGTCAACAAAATCCCCACCGCATGGCTATCACACCATCTCCGGAGCTATTTGTTGGCTCTGGCTGTGTTGACGGAGCGCTGATGAGATGCTTGGCTGTTTAATGTGAGTGTAATGTTCCGCTAATGTCTCTGCAACGGCATTATCTGATCGGCTATTCTTGGCCCGAGGCTAATGCTCGTGGTGATTACAGATAGTGATGAGGACAATGTTTCAAATATTTGTTGCTTGGTCGGGTACCAGGGTGGACTAATGCTTATGGACTCGTGGCACCCTGTAACGGAAAGTTCAGTGGTTTTAAGCCCCGCAGCAGCCGTTAAGTCCTGTCAGTGACCTTGTGTTGGGATAACTCACTCATAATCATAATAAATCATAGTAATTTGTCTTAAATAAACGTGGTGAAAACTGCTATAAAAATGAGTTGTTGGAGAATGTCTTGAGGAATGTGGTAAAACTGAAAATCTCTATTAAAAATAAGAATTTGATGCCACTTATATTATTAGATGTTGATAATGAGGTAAAATCCAGATGTTTGTCATGTTATGAAGGGTTTTTGGTGTATTAACATTTTTATTTGATGCAAAAAGATTGCTGATGGCAAGTGGTCAATCAGTTTTACATGATAATCCAGGGCTCTTTATGGTGCTCCTGAAGATTTTCACAGAAGTCTTAAAGGTACCCTTGTATGTTAACATGCACTGTTTCCCACCAATATTGTGTATTTTATGTATCTTTAAGGCCTAAAAAATTGGTTGAATTCATTCAACTAACAGTGTTGTCCAATGATAACAGAATCACCTTCTTTCAAAGAGGAGATAATGATAAAATGATAAAAAGGTAAGAAAACATTTCCTGTCTCATAAAACATTTGCAGAGAAGAATCTTGAATTAGAAGAATCATCCATGTTTGCTTGCTAGCAGTCTTCTTCTCTTCCTGTCCGTTGGCAGCACATTACTACATACCTTATCATGTTACCGCCAATGATTGTCATTCAGTCGAATAGTGTGAGACCATCAGCACCCACATGCATGACCGTCCTTTAGCATGTGCAAAAGATACTAACACTAAAACCGTTGCTCCCAGGCACCAACAGTAGTCAAAAACTCTCCAGGGTAACTTTTAGGAAGTGTTTAGACTGATCACATTGTGAATTTTTGCCTTTTGTTATTTGTGTGAATTAGAGCACTGAAGTGTTTTTGAAGTTTGATTCACCCCAAGCAGCCAGTGTACCAACTAGAGATGTCAGTTTCAGTTAATTTCGCTTTCGATAGACCAACACCCATTAACCAGTAACTAACTGGTTAATTTTTAAGAAAAGTTGTGATGTAGCTTTCGTTTTTGAGAGCTGTCCAGCAGTCGGTGGTCAGAGCTAGCTTGTCTGCTCTGGTTAGCTTGACTTTCAGCTCATCCTTTGTCTCCTCAAAGTGTTTTCGACGTGTTTAGTCACAGTAGCTCTCAATGGCATAACATACTCGGGCTCAGTGTACCGAACAAGCTCTTTGGTGATCTTTGGTTGCAACTGCGAAAAACAACATTACTTTTTTAATACAACTTACATTATAGTATAGTTACATACTCACACTCTTTATAAGACTTTTATAAGACTACCTGTCTTTTGAACTCCTTATCACCTGTCACAGTGGTATTTTGCAGCTTGACATATTCCGTTTCTGCAGCAGACAAGTAGGAAGACGCTTTGGACTCGTTTTCACTCATCATAAATTTATGTCCTCAGAAAAACACGTTACCCGGAGCCTTCAGAAACTCCCACAGGTTCAACTGGATGATGTTGTGAACATGTAATTGTCTAGCTGTTAGTGGAGTGTGTATGAAAGTTAACCTATAGACCGATAAGTGTAATCGGTCAAAAATATTCTCGGCGGTTAACTGATTAACTGTTGACATCTCTGGTACCAACTGTACAGACAGTAGCTGTTGAATTACTAGCAACATATACACTGTGTGTGCCAGTCATACACAGTGTAAAGGTCCCATCTATACATAAAATAAAGAAAGTTCTCTGTGATAAAATATAGTATTTGAAATTCAAGGTTCACTCACCAGCTGTTTTTTTTCCGTGTTTGGGGATTTGATGGAGCAAATCATTGCAGCATCAAGACTGTTGAGCATCTCAAGTTTACCTCAAGGACAGTGAGGCAATATTTGAACTGGAATAGCAGCAGGTACTATGGGAAAAATATATCAACAGTTTATTAAGTCAGTATGATGCAACGGGGAGTTTCATCGAAGTAATCTAATTAATCAAAAGCATGTTGATAAATCCTGTAAATTATAGCAAAGAAAGAGAGGGAGATTGGGAGACGGAGGGAAAGAAAAGGAAATAGATTTAGGGAAGGGGGGGCGAGAAGGGAGAGGCAGGAACTATTCTGGCTACGATAACCATCAACAAACCAGACAGTCTTTCAGAGGTGGAAACCCAGATGTGTATGTGTGTGTGTGCGTTTCCCCTCAGGTCATGTAACATGTGGTAAGGAGGCAGTGTTTTTGCGGTAGTGTCCATTCAGGCTCTGGCTCCTGAGGGAACCTTCCAGAAGGAATGAACGCTCTTCCTCTGGGAGGCCCGTGTAGGAAGTGCAGCTTTCAGCGGGGAGGAACCGGCCTTCACACCCCCTGCTGCTTTTCACATTAAGGCCGTGGCAGCTATGTTATAGGATATAACCGTTAATCTAATGTATTTTATGGCGGCTACTAGTTCAGTTAATACATTTCATGGGTCAAACCAGTTACACAGGGTTTGGACCCCATAACTTTTAATAATAATGTGCACTTGATGTTTTAATATCCTGTAAAAACAACTTTTACACACCTAAAGATGATTTTCGTTTGGAGACATTACATTTTTGGGGGGCAGCTTATTCTAGCACACATGTGTCATAAATGTAATGTTGATTGAAATGTTTCATACGTTTCTCCAAAACACATTACAAATGTTGCTTCCAATACAATGTGAGACCAGAATCTGGTTTTAACTGATAACAATAATGATTATAATTAATATCTCTAATGAAAAAATAACCAAACATTTAATTCTATACATCTAACATATAGAATGCAAATACCTGGCATTTAACTAATATATATTCAAAAATGGTAATTGCATGTGGCTATGTTTTAACAATGTTAGCTTAATATTACCCCTTTAACCTCACAGTTGGCTTTACCATTCAAGCATTTTGTTTGGAGAAGAGTTTGGCTTAAAGGGGACATATTCTGCACATTTCCAGGTCTATATTTTGAATCTTGGGCTCTACTAGAATATCTTTGCATGATAAATAGTTCTTATTTATCTTATACTGGCCCTTTATGCAGCCCCTCAGTTCAGCTTCTGTCTGAAACAGGCTTTTTTAGATCTTGTCTCTTTAAGGCCCCCCCCCTCCTAATGAGCCCACTCTGTTCTGATTGGTTAGCCTCCGGAGGCTGACCCTCGGCAGACCTCTGCCAGCTACATAGGCTACGTAAACAAACAGTAGTAGAAGAATTTAATTTCTTTTTCCTCATTTGTTACGCAAAACGGCAACTTCTCAAATACATCTGTACATGTTCGAGCACCAAAATCAGATCAGGAATATGAGAGTGGACAACAGGAACAACCCGTGGAAAAACTTGGCACAAAGACTACGGAATAGACGTCTGTTTATGGACATGTGCAATGAGCTTGAGAGAGTGGAGAAAACATTGCAAACGAAGCATTCACAGCAAGTTGAAGCCCTGGCTTTTGACTCGCAGGCAGCATTTTTACATAACACTATATAGATAACAGAAAATCCCAAAAAGCATGATATGTCCCCTTTAAAGGTTAGCCCATGTGCCAGATAAATGCTTGGAAGACAGTAATAAGTTGCTAGTTGTTTAGCAAATATATACATTATATGGCAGGTACGCTCATGTATTCTTATATAACAGAAGCAGATCATATTGCCTATAACATTTAGACTTTTATTTGACTAATAGATTCAACCTCTGCAGTATCTATCAATCAGCTGATACATGAACATCCTGCAAGTTGTAAAAGCTAATGGTTTGGCTGAAGCACTCTGACAGAACAGCGTCGAGGCTCACAGATTCACCTTTTGTGGCGGTTAGCGGTCAGGCTAATGCATTCCAACATTTATAGTGTTTAGAGGTCGGGCCTCATGCATTCAGCCTTTGTGATGGTTAGCGGTCAGGCTAATGCATTCAGACATCCAAGGTCACTAGTGATTCAGCTAATCGGCTTTAAAAAAATGTTTTAAAACATTTAAACTGGTTTAGCTGGACATCATTTGACTTTCTAGGCAGAGGACGCGACCACAGAAGAAGACAGATAATTTAACAAAATAAGCTGAATCAACCACCCTGTTAGTAAAATAAATGTTCTGCATTTTTTTGCAGAAGGACTTTCTTAATTTAATATGACTGGGAACCAACACACACGTCTTCTGTTGCTCTTTACTCAACTATTTGTTTCTATTTTTGTAATTTGCTTATGTACACATTTATTGTTCTCATCAAATATTGTGATATATCTCTTTATTAAGGGCTATAAGATAAAATTTGCATAGTTGCTTTACATTGATTCATATCCATTCAGTTTCTTGAGCTTTTTTGGTATAATGATAAGTAAGAAACTATATTTAATAGGGAAAGTCTATATTTCAAAACAATACATAATTACAGATAATCATGTAGAGAGGGACGTAGAAATGTGTTTAATATGTGAACTAAAAACATATCTGGTCGTACAGATGGTGTTGCAGAGACGAGGTTTGCAGTTTTTGGGGGCGATCAGGAGTTGTTTTACTCTCTAATAAAGCCCCCTTTTGTTAGCCCCATTCCCCTTGAATCCCCTCACCCTCCACCCCCCCCCCCCCCCCACCCCACTTTTCTTAACAAGGGACCTTTAATTTGGCGAGAAGGAAGCAATGAATTGTAGAGCATACTTTTCCACGGGCGGCCTGGGAAGTGTAGACCCCTCGCTCTCTCTCTCTCTCTCTCTCTCTCTCTCTCTCTCTCTCTCTCTCTCTCTCTCTCTCTCTCTCTCTCTCTCTCTCTCCTTGTCCCGTGCAAAACCCAATAGGTAACACATGTGAGACTTCAGCTACTGCACTCCTCCTCATCGCTCGCTTTCTATGTTCCTCTCTCTCTCTCTCTCTCTCACTCCCCCGCTCGCTCACTTTCACGCTCATCGGGCACCGATGCTTTTGAAATGTAAGAATCAGGCGCATGATATGAAAATAAATCTGATATAAAAACTAAAGCACAAGCTTTTCTTTAATGTATCATAAAGCTCCCGTCACTCTTGAGTCACGAATTTCAAAATTTCAAATAACTTAAAAAGACGGAGGAGATAAAACCAAACCATCACCTTAATCCTTCCCAAAGCTCATTTTTCTTGTTTTCCACAATTCCAGCCCTTTAATAAATATGGAAAGGGCTTTTCCTTATTTTCTTGCACAAAGTTGGATCAGTGAACTTGTTTGGTTTCTGTGTTGAGAACTTTATTTGTTGATCATTTGGTGTTTTGCTGTGAGTTAAGCCCTGAAGGAGCGTTTTTGTATCACAAATACAGAAAGCAAACCTTTTTTATTCAACACATGGACAACGTATCGACCACTAATAGTCTTCCTCAGGTAAAGGTGAGAGTGTGAACACACCTGTGTATGTATATATCATACATGTAAGAATTATATTGTCTTTTTGTGCAGATAATTGCTACCCAGCACCTGCGAGGATGTGCAAACAAATGATTTATACAAACTCCATCTGCTTCCACTTGGACTCATAAACCATTATCAAGTCTCACAGGGGATATACTCTACTGGACGTGTTCTTTTATCTGCTGAAGAGGTTTATTCATACAGTGAGTTTCATTCTGACCACTGAAATACCAACATGCTCTCTCTCATTTTTGTTTATTTACCGGTATGTGATCTTTATTGTTGATGATTCTCTCACTTGTGTTTCTTTTTATCTTTTATCTCTCTGCTGAAAAAATATATTCATACGTAATGTGTGGCTCTCGGGGTAGCTTCTGTCGGTGTGTGTGTTTAGCTGTGTGTGTGTGTGTGTGTGTGTGTGTGTGTGTGTGTGTCAGGGAGAGTTTATCAGAGGAGACGTGTCAATTAGCTGGGGGGCACAGAAGGCAGAGCCAGAGGTCAGAGGTCGGGCCGGGGGGTATTCGTCAGCTGTCACTAACTATAAAAACTTACTGTGCTCATGCACATGTTTGTGTGTGTGTGTGTGTGTGTGTGTGTGTGATGGCGAGGGCCTCGTTGCGGGTCAGTAGTCACTGAGCCGAGACTGAGAACACATGCTTTTACACACAAACACACACCAGCTCACTGTGTGTGGTGACACCTTCATGGCAGCACAAAATTAAACTAAATTACCTTCTAAAGACCCATGTTTTATTTCTCCTAGATACAGTATACATATACATTTTACTAGATCATTAAGACAACATCACATCCTCACAATACTGGACTCTGCCATTCAGAAATTGGAGGCTTTCCAGTTGAAAAGCAGAATCTAATTAATTCATCTTTACTACAATTACTGTTTTAAAAATTCTCCTTCCCTCCTCTCACTACTCTGATCCCACTATGAGGTGATTTATCTGTTATCTACTGTAACCAAAGCAGTTCAAACTCATGACATTTTTGGGAAAAGAGCAGTGAGCTCCCACCAAATACAATCCAAGCACAGTGAATCAATTTATTTGTCTCGTTAGTTTGTCTCTGACAAGTTTTCCCATTTTTGGAATATATTTTGAGTTATTCTTTAGAAGATCCAATCCAGTCATAAAGAATCTGTCAGCAAACTTTATCGCCTGTATCTCAGAAAGATCTACATACTGCTAATGAATAACACGGAGTTACATGTTGCCATGTGTGAAAACGGCACCACAGACTCTGTTAACCAAAATAAATAAATACATATTTTTTATGTTGAAATTGAGTTAGACTTTGGGATGTATTCCAGGTAAACATTCACTAAGAGACATCATCGGCCAATAAAAGTGTCCGAACTCCTACAAACATCAATAAAAGCCAGCTGGTTTCAGTGTAGACTCGTCTGTTAATGCGACCGATGCCAAACGTCTCATATAAACAGCTGAGAGTCTGAAACAGCTTTTAAAAATGACGCATTTTTTTAAAAATGCTGCAACTTTTAAATGTTGTAATGCTTACTCGATATCGAATTTCAACTCTGGACATTCTTTTGTAGTTTTTGCCATCATTTATATCAGTAATAATAACATTTTACTCACCTAGTTAATTGCTGAAATCTGAATACAACATAACACAAATGCAGTCATTCAGGTCAAGAAAACAGTCAAATTATTACGCAAATTGTTCGTTGCAAATATCCATCGCAGTTTACAGACTGACTTCCTGTTTCTACTCTCTACCGTACTAACTGTAGCTGTGTGCACACAGTTTTTCTGCACAATAAGGGGGATTATTACAGACATTTACTGACAGATACACTCACTTGTGTTTTTTGTTCCAAATGAAGTGGTTTAGATAATCTTGATGGACTTGTTCAGAACTTGTCTGACTGCTCGTGTTTTTTACTTTGTTGTAGCGATGATGAGTTCAATGTTACCATAATCAATGGAAATGATGACCAGAGTTACACAAATACGACCCATTAACCTGCAGAGACTTCAGACATTTATTAAAGAAAAGAAAAGAAAAGTTAAATCCCCGTCAGACCTCAAATGATGACTCTTACATAATGATTTCAGTTTTCCAAAGTTCACGTATAGGCTTTCTTAAGGTCTGGAAATTACCTGTTCCTCTGAGAGCTTAAGTGTTTTCTCTAGCAGAGCGAGAAGTGATCAGTGTCAGTAGAAAAGTTCTCTCTGTGTTGGCAACCGCTCAAAACAAAGTACAGGCTTTAGACCGCAGACAGAAGCATTATGGCTACATAATGCCTCCTTTCCTCTCCATCCTCTCTCGCTCTCCTTCTCATGCCCTCCATCCCTCCTTCCATCTACATGTCTTCCTCTTTTCTCCCCGCAGTCTCGTGTGTGTGTGTGTGTGTGTGTGTGTGTGTGTGTGTGTGTGCCCAATAATAAGAGCAGTGTGTGTGTTTGTGTGTGATCACAGAGGACATGATTAGTTTCCTTCATTAGGCTAAAGACCAGGCTTTGCTCCATGGCAAATATTGGGCCATGGAAATGAGACATTTACACACACACACACACACACACACACACACACACACACTGAAAGGGCACACCTCTAACACTCATCTAATATGTGCTCACAGTCCTGGACAGGACATTCCTCATTTATTCAGCAAATGGTCACACACACACATATGAAAAGCGTCAAATGCACACACACACACACATATTCTGACCACATTTTGACACTCTCCCACACACGCCGAGTAAACATACACGTTCACAAAATCAAAAGTCTGCAAATACACACACACGCGCACACACTCAAGCACATCCCCATGGAAAGCACACACACTCACACCGAGTTCAAACCACACTCACACACGTGCCAAAGCAAATGGGCACAGGTTGTGGGTCGGCGGTGTGTTCCTGTGGCTTTAATTAATTCCAACGATTAATGAGACGTGATCAGTTCCAGACTGAGCCGGGCCAACAGCCGCACATATGTGTGTGTGTGTGAGCGGCCTTGCACTAAAACACACCAATGGTTTAGTCCATCCAAACATACCGACCACCTTCACTGCTTCACCAACCAAACAGGAGGGGCGGCTACCACGGCTTGATGCTGAAGTACCTTAAAGTGCCGCCGACGGCCGCTAAGTCAGTCATTCCTTTCAACGAGTCATTATGGTCTCAATCATTAAAGTCAGACCCTCTAATAAGTGAGCCGGTGGTCACTTTGGAAATTATTGCACCGTTAATAAGATTTGAAGACTTACAGTAGCTTTGATGTCTGGCGTGTGGGTGATGATTGACAGCTGTGATTGACAGTTGGCTCACCTGCTGCTCTCCCCGGCGCCAGGACTCACACTGAGTCAGGCTATTGTTGCAATATTTCGCTAAGTTTAAGTTTAATTATGATACCTGCCCTGTTAGCACAATTTAGCTGAAGAAGCTAACGGTAGCCCAAGTGTGCAGCGCTCTCTGTTCCCAGTAAGCTAGCGTTAGCTCGGGTCTGAGGTAGCAGGCGTGTTTCCAGAGTGTGAAAGGCAACACCTGCACTCCTTATTTGGAAATGGAAAAGATGGCGTTGACACAGTTCCAAACCAGTGGGTGACATCACACCTCTCTATGTCCATCTTTATATACAGTCTATGTACATTACCAGCTGTTACTACTACTGCTACTTCTGCTAATGCTAACACTACTAATACTACTGCTGCTACTTTTGCTACCATTACAAGGCCATTATGCCATCACCACATAAAACAGTCATTTTAATTGTCTGGTAGATGTTTGTTAAAATCATTCAACAGGACGCCTTAAATATACACTCACGGAGCACATGGTCAATCTAATGCAATCCAATACAACAGCTCTGCCATATATTCTACTTTTACAAAGATTGTATATTTTCAGTTTTCAGAAAGGTGATAAAACTACTTGAGGTTTATCATTGAGGTCCAGCCCATTAACATGCCACCCACACGAGTGGGTGGCATGTTAAAACGCACGTTGGTCAGAACTGCAACTCGCAAATACATACATACGTAAAAACACACCCACACACATAGTGCAAAAATGTTTTTTTTCCCACAGACACACACACACACACGCACACACACACACGTGTGTGGTGTGTAGCTATGTGCTGAGCTGGTGCTGCGCTGGCTGGTAGAGGAGGAAGAGGGTTTAACGCAGACAAAGACAGCCAGGCCCCGCCCACAGGAAGAGACTACCGAGGTGGACACCAAATCTGACCTCTCCCCCCTCCCGCCCCCCCCCACCGAGTGTGTATTTGACCAGAGAGACATCCAACATACGGACAGTGTCAAGCTAATATGTGTGCATGAGCTCATTTCAAGACCGTCTCCCACACATACACACACACACACACACACAAACACACACACACAAACACACACACACACACACACTTTGTGCTGCTGGTTGTATAGTGAGGTTTGGAGTTAGGAGGGAAACTCCCATAGATAGAGGCCCTGATACACACACACACACACACACACACACATATATATATATATATATATATATATATATATACAAACAGAGCTATTTTTCCATCATTTGCGGTGCAGGGAGCTATGTGCCGATGTTTATGGCACTGTATGTCTGTCTGGAAAGATGTAGGGGTGTGTGTGTTTGTGTGTGTGTGTTTGTAAGTTTGTGTGTTTAAGAGTGCGGGAGTGTGTGTGTGTGTGTGTGTGTGTGTGTGTGTGTGTGTGTGTGTGTCCGTGTGTGAAGGAGCGAACAGTTTTCTTGGAAGCGTCGAGCGCTGATGTTTGTGTATACGTCTGTGTTTGTGTGTTTGTGGTGTGTGTACGTATCACTCAGTTTATGTGTTAGTCTTAGATTATCGCTGTGTGTTTTTGGAGAAAGTGTTTATGCAGTCAAATTGGTCTTCCCTTCTAGAGACGTGTACTCACATGTCAGAAGGTCTGGCTCAGCTGCTCTCTCTCTCTCTCTGTTTGTCTTCTGTTTTTTTTTTCCAACAGCCAACAACACTTCATTATCAGATACTGATATTAATGTGGTTTATGTTTAACTTCCTGGTGCTCTAACTTTGTCTCTGGAGCCCCAAACATTTTGAAATAAATCAGTGCTACGGTTGAAATCTACCCCTCATTTACCCCTTCATTATTCCCCACACACAGTCATAAACACTCAATAGTTTACTCTAATAACACATCATCATTCTGTAAAGAGATAGCGGCCACATAATGGATTGTAACTCCCAGTCTTTTTTATTTTTAACTGAAAAAGGCAACGTTTTGACCTCACAGAGTCTTCATCAGGCACATCATGGCCAACATGACGAAGAGGAAGGCACCAAAGTAGTTACATCATGCTGACATCATCGCAAACAACAATTGACACGATTAGCTCATTGTCAGTTCCTGAAGAAAGTCACAGAAAACTTAACATTGGTTGTAAAATCTACATATGTTTTGCAACAAATATTCATATTCTTCATATTCATTCTTTTTTTTTTTTCCTTCATCATCATTTTGTGCCATCACCGACAGGTGTGGAGACAAACAGCTGTAATTCTCACGTCCATCAAAGGCGAAGAATTGCACTCGTTACTAGCCGAGCAGGTTCAACATGAGGACACAGGTTGTAGAATTTGAAAAAGATGGGTTTATTTACCCTCCAAAAAAAGAGAAATGGTAAAAAAAAAGAAGGGAATACTTACTAAATTTGGCTTTAAATGGTCAACAAAACAAAACTGAATGTTAAATATATCAATCTGAACCACAACAGAACTGAACAACTGACTTAAACAAACCACTCTAATGCCGTCATGAGGTGGACATTTGTGGATATGAGTGAAATGTCTACTGGATGGATCGCTATAAAATCTGGTGGAATGATGAATGGTTCGATGATCATCAGGTCAACATTTCTCTCTGTCTGCTACTTTAGTTTATACCAAACACCTGCAACACTAATGTCTTTCTCATCAGTCTCAGCTGTACTTTGAGTAAACATTACCTGCTAAATATCAACATGTTAATTTGGCCTTTGTGAGCATGTTAGCATTCTTACGCTAATATTTACCTCAAAGCACCACTAAGCACAGCCTCGCAGAGCCACTAGTGTGTCTGTAGACTCTTAAATTGACCCCCCCCCCAACGTCCTATAAGCAGAGATGCAGTTTCTCCGAAGGGCCTCCGTGATGAAGACGTACCTAGCTCTTTAGTGATTTGTTTCACCGCTACAAAACCTCCATACCAAACACATCACAGTAGTTTACACCCTTTTCTGTTGGTCTCTGCCACATGTGGATAAATGTCCATTTAAGCCTGAAAACACAACATGTATAAGAAAGTGATTCACCAAACACCCAAACCAGAGCCAATTTCCTTTTTTTTTGGAGGGGGGGGGGGTAATTTCACAGATTCCTTGTTGGTTCATGCTGCTCTGAAAAGTGGCTCAAACAAATGTTTGGAATCACTGAGGTTAAGATAGCTGAGGTATAATTATATGTGTGGTTCTTTGTCAAATCACCAAACTGAGCATTCCTGCACGGTATTTTTTTATGGGGTCAACCGCACATACACATTTATATTCCTCGGGATACTTTGTCACTTTTGGTGCAAGAAGTTTTTTGTTGTTGGCTTCCAGTAAGGATGCACACTTCAAAGCATTCAAGTAGATCTGAGAGTACTAAGACACACACATATAAATATCTTTGGTGGACATCATACAAAGCCTTAAATCTGTGTTGTAGTTTACACACACACACACACACACACACACACACCAACGCATTCTCTTACATTAAAACTCATTTTTAGATGCAGTTTTCAAAGCGTACGAGTATTTTGGTGGAATGCAGACACACACACACACACCGACACACTCGTGTATATATCCCCCTGAGTACCCTGTCACTATTGGATGTACACATCAAAGCCTACAATGCCTGTTATGTGTGTGGCGACAGACAGTAATTAACTGGGAACATCCCAGTGGGACCAGTACTGACTGACTCCATCAATCACAGCCAATCTGCTGTAACCACTGGAATGTCTGCAGGGAGCTCGCAAGCTAACATTTCGTTAGCACAGGAGTGAAGGTTAGGTTGTGTTTGTGCTCATAACAAAATATTTGTTTGGTAATGTGACATGCATAATATGTTTTCTCCTTTCAGTGTTTGTGTTTGTGTATGAATTAGTGTTGCACATACATACTGTATATGATGCTAGTGTTTCATTGCTTACCTGCATTCACCAAGTTGTAAACTGTTGCCTCAGTTTAGTTTCATTTAGTAAAAGCAGGTAATGGAAAAGTAAATTATGAGAGAATCATCATTGTTGTAGCCAACTCGCTGCTTTAAACTATGGTCTTGCTACAGCTGACTGAACATGAACGCTTGTCTTGTCTCCAGCAGCAGTAAAATATTCCAACAGTTCTCAGCATTGCAGTATAGTTTAATATAGTAACGCATAGTTCATACAGAAAACAATAGAAAAGTCGCAAATACATAACTAACACTGCAATGATAGACGAACAAGTGAATCAGTGATATAGAAACAAATGTATGTTTATGATGCAATATTCATAATATTTTCTTGTAACAAATGTAACATTTGAAACTCTGAAGACTCTCTGATTGATCATTTTATGGTGCCAAATTGAACTCAGACTGTTGCAGCCTGAACAGAGTGTAGTGCTGTAAGTTAAATGACAAACTGAACTGTAAAAAGATAAATTTTTTCAATTTTAAAATCATAAAGCAGACATTTATGGTCTGTGTCTCACAAAGGAGAGACTGTGTCCCAATCAGAGGAGGTCATGTGACAGAAAGCAACATATCCTCACGGTTTGGCGGTTTATCATTCCTCCGGGAGGTCAGAAGCAGTTTTATATAGTCTATTTTATTGTTGATGGAGCGGACATTGGTGAGGAAGATTAACAGGAGAAATGGTCGACTGGGATCAGATGGCTTGGATGTCAGTTTGCTTGCTGCGCTTCTGCTTCCTCGCTCACCGCTTTTGGCGTCTCTCCGGCCAGTCGTTCTCGTGGGGCGACGCCGGAGTCTTGTGGCCTGGTGCACGGAGCGAGCCAAGGCAATGCAGGTTCTCCAACGTATCACGTAGCCTCCTATGTCTCCACTCTATTACCGTATATCACACAGTATATGTGCAAACACATTAGACTGCTGTATAAGACAATAGTTGTTGCCTTTTTTTTTTTTTAAAATGCAGTGATGACAATAATGAGCTCAACCTCGCGGTAGGCATCACCCGACCCTGCTATGGCTCATTCCATAAAAGATTGAATCAGACTAAGAGGCTATGCTGTACCTACGATGACCATGTGCTGAGTCTTTGGCGCTACGTCGCAGGCTACACTCCTACATATTAGACATAGGGCAACACAAAATAGTCCCATATTCAGTAATAAAATGAGGCAAACCTTCCCTCTGTAGCTTGTATCATAAAGTAAATGAAAGACCGTAAACACAGTCTGATCTGATCTCAAACGGTGCATCCATCAAGTGTTGCAGTGGTGATATCGACAGAAGAAAGCAAACAATGATCAACAAATCAAAACTAATCCCAAAGGTATCAGCGAGACCTCCGACTGCTCAAGTATAAATTCAGTTTAAGATCGTTATAGAGCGATTAAAACATGCAAAACCACAAGTATCGTCCTTTAATTTATCATGATACAGATATATAGACCCTCAGAATTGGCCAATAATTTCATTTAAAGTACAGCTGTATAGTCACATGATAAATCCAACAAACAGAAAATTCACAAATTCACACACACATTTGGTGGCGGCAGACAGTAGCCAAAGGTTGTTTGTGTGTGTGTGTGTGTGTGTGTGTGTGTGTTTGAGAGAGACAGCGAGAGGATATGAAGGGGTTAAGCAGGGAAGTGCTGGAGCCAGAGAGATTGACCCAGACATGACCTGCCTATGAGAACATGGTTAAACCCCTCACACACACACACACACACACACACACACACACACACACACACACACACACACACACACACACACACTAAGGAGCTCATCCTGAAATGATGGAGAGATGGAGGAAAAGATAAAAGAGAGATGGCATGGCCCCTTTTTAGAACTAGAGTTAATGTGTAATAATATCCAACAACTTCCTCTTATTTCACAGCCCAGACACCATGAAAACTGTACTTTTGAATTTTACTGCTAATAATTAGAAGAAAAAAATGTAATTAAATTCAATTTGAATGGTCTTCCTCTGTTCCGCAGACCTCCGCTGTTGTCCAAGAACTATTATAAACACGTCAACGGGTTTGGAAATAGTTTTTAAATAGTTTTTGGACAACGACAGATGTCTACGGCACAGAGGAGTAAGATATATCAGGCTTTGGATACACACACAGTACTTGTTGGTTTGGATCCAAACATGAGAAAAATATAGAAAATGACCAGACGGATCCTTTAAGAATGTTTAATTTAAACAAATCTATGTGATTAAAGACACAAACTAAGGTTGAACAGAAATAAGTCTCACAGTTCAGTTTGACCTCAAACAGACCTAAACTTACTTCCTGGCTTTGGACCAATCAGATAACAACTCATCGCCAGTTTAGGAGCACATTGGCCGTGAACAGGCTGAAATGGGGCTTATTCATCATCATCATCATCAGCCATTAGTTTGGATTGTGTTTGAGATTGTTTTTAAGATCTTGTCAGTGTGTGTGTGTGTGTGTGTGTGTGTGTGTGTGTGTGTGTGTGTGTGTGTGTGTGTGTGTGTGTGTGTGTGTGTGTGTGTGGTTGGTTGGAGTAAAAACATGATGATGATGTTTTTAAAGGAGTGTGTGTTAAAATCATTTCCGTAATTCTTTGTTTTTGGATGTTAGTGATTTGGGTTTGTGCAGGGTGCGATCCCACCCCCCCCCACCCCCCCCTCCTCTCTCTGGTCTATATATCCCTGCCTCTGATGAGTTATTTTTATCCCTGGTGGGGACAAAAATTTATCGCCTTCATAGTGATTTATACTGCTTCACCCATACACCGTATAAAATATCTAAAATAAAAATAGACTATTTAAAAAAAAAATCGACATCAAGCGCCGCAACATGAGAAGAGTCTATAGTTCACAACAATAAAATAAAAAATGAACTTTCACTACTGTCAGCGCTTGTGCTCATGTGACAGTAGAGATGATACGGCATCAAGGCTACGTGATGACACGGTAAATGGACCAGAGGTCGCCTCCTTCCCTCCACACGCCGACACGCCGCTGATGACCCTCCACAGGAAAACATAAAGAGAAGAAAGGAGACTGTTTTCTTACTCTGACAAGCAGTCATATACTGTAGCCTGTTTATTTTATGACAGCATGTTGTGATTATTTTTCTATTCACTATTGAAGTTTGCTGTGCACTGTGCATAGAGATGAATTAAACAGTGTCTTGCAACAATGACATTAAGTGTATTAGCACGTCTGGCTGAGTGACGCTATCCTCAGTACTGAAAGGAGCGTTGAGGGATTTAATTCTGTCATGTTAAATTATGATTTAAACCTTTTGTTATGTTGTATATGATCACATGAGGAAAGGACAAGTTATGAACTTGACATCACATGGCTGAGAGTGTAAATATGGAGCTACTTGAATTAATTAAAATGTCTTTAAAATGGGTCAAAATATTCCTGCAAACTTTTTTTGGCCATTTCGCATACTTTGTATTTTAACGAACTCCTCCTACAGAATTCATCATAACGACTTCAGAATCACCGCGTGTCGTCTACGCTAGCGTATGATCAAAAGTTATCAAAAGATTTAGCTAGCGTTGAAGCACGCGGCCGTGGCGTGGCGTTGAGTTTTGATGTTTCGGCCATGACGGACGAAATAGCAATAACTTTAGTGTAAATGCTGGAATCTACACCAGACTTTACATGTTTCATAAGACTCCCGGCCTGAACACGTCTTCATACCGACATTCAGTCAGTGATGCAAACTGGCTCCATAGCGCCCCCTATGACATTTCAATGCAGGCTGCGAGGGCCCGATCATCGCTGTTTGCAGCTTTAATTTTATAATTAAAGCTGCAAGAAATAGCCTGATATGCTTCATAGTCTATACAGACTCAATGAGGTTCTGATTTATTTTCATGAATAAAAACATTTCAAAAACTTCCCCCTCATCTGATTTTTTCACTCATCGCGCTCTGGGTGTGTGTGTGTGTCATAATTCTGTTTACTTGGGTGAAAGCGTGTATGTTATCACATCATTTTGGGTTTGTTTGTGTATACGGATAATGATTTTGTGTTTACATATAGCGAGTGTGTGTGTCTGTGCCTTGTTGGAAACAGACTAGCAGCAGTGAGTCCGCTCCCTCCTGCTCTCTCTCTCTCTCTCTCTCTCTCTCTCTCTCTTTGATCTCCCCTCGGTCTCGTGGATCAGATGATCCGTAGAGAAGCAGGAGAGTTGTTTACGAGCTGCGGATGAAAAGCATGTCATTGCAGTCGCCGTGTGTGCGGATGTTGCTTTGGTTACGTCTTGGCATCGACATCAGACCTTGTCTCCATAAAACCTCCGATGCCGACGTTGAACCTGTGAACCGTCGGGGGACTCTGCTCTGCCTCCGCTCTCTGAATCTTTGAGCTGTTTCATCTCCAAAAAAAAAAAAAAAACCTGCTGAAAGAAACCATGTGTGTAGTCAGTGTGTTGTTCTGCTTTTCTGTCACCAGACTCAAATAGATTTGTTGAATTGATGCCTGAAAACACTCCCTAAAAAAAAAAAAAAAAAAAGAATCTATGTTTCTTATTTAGTGAAGGAAATCCTCTCGCAGATCATCACGGGACACGGAGAGTGAAACTTAATAAGCAGAAAAAGTAAAGTATACAAATCTATAACACCTGGGACAAAAAGCATTTGTTATAAAAAAAATAGAATAAGAACATAAACACTGGAAACTATCCTCCAGCTTTTATTAACTGTGACGTTTCAAAGTGCCTGCAGAAAGACTTTGTTGTTTAAAATGTCAACAGTAATAAAGACCACAGAGGGGTTTCCAGTGTGCAGCTACTCACTCATTCTTATATTAATAACGACATATATTCATATGTTGTATTTATGATCAGTTAGTCCTCTTAGAATCAGTTCAGCTTTCCCTCGAGCAGCAGAGACACTGATCAATATAACAAGACACGCAAATGTATGACCCTCCTCAGGTGGTCCCGCTGAGTGTGTGTGTGTGTGTGTTGTTTATGTTTGCTATGGTAGCGCTATAGAGCATCATGTGTGTTTGGTTAAGATGAGCTCGTGATAAGACCGTCGTCGCTGTAGCTGTTAACGAGCAGATGTCGCTAAAACTCACTGTCATCCTGCCCGTAGCCTGGACCTGGACCCGGACCCAGACCTGGACCTGAGGTTATACTAACACACACATTCTCACGGACTGTCCTCTGCTCATAAAGGGAAATATTACAGTAACATTTTAAAGATGTGATCCTGTAAACAGACTAGACTGCAGACTGCAGACCATTAGTCTGTCGACAGAACATAAACCGGCATCTGTTTTAATAATCCATTAATCGTTTTAGTCATTTTTAAAGTACAAATTCCAAACATTTGCTGGTTTCATCCTCTCAGATGTGAAGATTTGATGCTTTTCTTTGATTTTTATACATTAAAGTCAACTGAATGTCTTTTGGTTTTGGACAAAATAAATTTGAATACATCTCCTTCATGAGGATTTTTCACTTTTTCTGACATTTTATAAACAAAATAATCGATTAATCGAGAAAATAATCGTTAGTTGCCATATGAGAGGAACTCTGCTGTTTGTTCCTTTCTGACACTGATGGTTAATAAACATTTTTATGTTTAAATGCATTTCATCTCACCTTTAACAGCTTTAAAAGTAACGAGTTCGGTACCCAACCCTCTCCAGAGCAGCAGCAACTTTTTTTGAAACAGTTCTTTTCATTTATCTGTTTTCACTTCACTCCTTTCTTTTTTTCTTTCTTTCTTTCTTAAGACGATTAAGAGATAATCACCACTACATTAAAGAAAGAGTGGTTCAATGATGTTTTAGAGGTCGTATACATTTTTGTAATATATTTAAGTTTCTTTCTCTCACTTTTATGAATATACATCTAACTGAACAGCTACAACTTTCTAATTGCCATCTCAGTTTTACTCTCCTTATTTCTACTATTTTTCTTTCCTGTCTTTTTTCCTCCTCTCTCTTTGCTCCATTTAACCTCGTCCCCTTTTACTTTATCCTTAATTTTTCATCCCCGTCTACTCCTCTCTCATCCTCTCATCACATATTTGTCCCTCATTTCTTCTCTTTGAATCTTTCCACTCCTCCATTTATCAGCAGTCTGTCTGCTCTTCCCTTTGTTTTCCCTCTCTTGATTTCCTTTGTTCTATCATTCTTTCCTCTCATCTGTCTCTTTCTCTTCTTTTAATTACCTTCTGTATTTGAATATTTGTCTGTTTTCTCCTCTAGTAGCCACAAATATCTCATGAACATATACTCGAACGCTGCGGACAGAGCGGTCACTGGACTTTTAAACTCTGCAGTATTTTGTGTATCTGAGTGTGTGTGTGTGTGTGTGTGTAGTATCCATGGAAACAAGTTTAGTAATAATCTGTCCTTATAAGACTTCACGGTCAGTTTTTAATTAACAAGACAGCAGGTATTATTCTTTCTCCTTCCATCTGCTTCTTTCTTTCTGTCTCTTATACTTCGTTCCCACAAATCACAGAGCTCATCCTTCTGTGTGTGTGTGTGTGTGTGTGTGTGTGATTATGGAAACATCAAGATGTTCCCACCCCGATAGCCAGGTGTCCTGCCGACACACACACACACACACACACACACACCGCCAAGACACTGATGAGATTAAAATGCCCCAAATCACCGCTTGAACACACACTCACTATGAAACACAATCGTAGGTGACAGCGGACGGCTTTAAGTCTTTGCAAGAAGATGAGGTCATCCGGCCTTTCCTGTTCCTCTCTCTCTCTCTCTTTCTCTCTGTCCATCAATCTCTCCTCCCCTTGTTCCCCACACAGATACCATAAATAACCACACACACACACACACACACACACACACACAGAGTTGAAAAAGCAGAGATGAATGTGAGAGACGTGAAGTGTGAAAGGCAGATGGAGCAAAGAGAGCTGATAAGAGAGGGCGAGTCAGTGATGTCACCCCACATAAAACGAGAGAGAGAGAGGGAGGAGAGAGAGAGAGGAGGTGTGGAAAGTGTCTGAGGTCATTTTCTCATAATTCACTTCACGCAGCATCGGTTCGGCTTCGCTGCATCTCACCGGTGTTACTGACGCAACTGACTAAACAGACACAGAACTCACAGAAACTCAGCTGTGTTTATAACATCATGATCCTTCTCTTCATGTGGAAACACACTATGTTTTCTGGATTTAGGGTGTGAAAACACTCAGTTTGTATCACCAGAGGTCAAAGGTCACACCAGGACCCCTTTTTTGTATGTTGAATTTCTGGTTTTGTCTCTTAACGTCCAGTCACAGTCCTTCCATACTACAATACATTTCTCAAAATACACATATTTCAGGAGGTCATTTGTTATGACTAGATGGTTTTATTACTGCGTTCATATATCTGATTCATCTACATGAATGAAAATATCTTTTTTACCCAGCTACATAAAACAACAGTTATTTTATTGATAATATAATTTGGTATAATTAGCTTGTTATACAGTAAAAGGTCCACGCCACTGAAAACTGGACCTTAATAGTGAAACCAAATGAGTCTCCACTGTGAATCTGTGTTTTGGATAAAGAAATACTAAATTAGTATGTTTTGAATGGCCAAACTCAGAAAACCGCTGATGTAATATTGCTATATATCATAATAAAACACAACTCTATAGTGAAGGGGATTCAGTGTCAAGTGCACAAGGACGCTGCAGGCCTGAGAGGTTAAACCAGGGTCCCATAAACAACCAGACTGTCTGTACACCAACCACAACCCTGCCTCAAACATATGAAGTTCATAAACAGTTGATCAGCAGTCAGCAAACTCATTTTGTAGGAAACATAACAACACCCAGATTACATTTAATATCAAAATAACAAGATTTTAAGTAACTGTATCTGTAGACTGTTCACTGCATTTACTATCAACATGTTTATCACAGCAACAAAAGTGTGATTAACTTTTTTATGGTTATGTGGAGGCAACTCAAAGCACTCTGTAAAGGTTGGGGGAAGGATTGAGGTCTTGATTAAATACTGAAAAACTCAAAAACAAGTCCAGTTTCTCTTCACTCACCCTCTTCTTGATATACCATGACCTCTATGACTGTGTTTCAGTGTATGTATGAGTGTTTTAGTCGCCTAAACCTAATAAGATATGAGAGGCAGGACGTGAACCCTGGTCTGCAGTGTCTACTATCTACTAAAATGTATTTGGCAAAGTTAGAAGTACTAGAAGGCTAACCCGCTACGTCGCACAGACAGAAAAAAATCACTCAACCATTTATACGTGTAATAGCACATAAAAAATGAATATAAAGTCCTGGTCGACTGGGAGGGAGGAAATCAAACTAAGAGGAGTAAAAAGAGAGTGAGAAAACACACACACACACACACACACACACACACACACACACACTATGTTTCTCTTCTCAAGCACCATGTAGATGTAATGCTAGAGTTAGCTCTGCAGGTAGAAAGCCTGCGATAAATGGACCATATCTCCTCCTCGTCCTCCTGTGTGTGTGTGTGTGTGTGTGTGTGTGTGTGTTTGCAGTTGAAGGTTTAATATCTACTGCCTTTAAACAGGTCATCATATAGTACTATAAATAATTTGGATGTTTTTATATTAACTTTACATAGTACATAAAGTCCATAATGTACCTACAATGTTACTGTTTCCTCCCACTGATTCATGTTATGAAATATATTGTCATCTCTACCTAGTAGAGCTCAGACATTATGTTATATATATATTATATGTAAACAATGACTTATATATAAGGAGTAGTAAAATATATATAAATTAAATGTCAGATTTCATCAGAATAAAACAGGAAGATATACATTGAATTATCTGAATTTGTGCATTTTTTAAAGTATTAAAGAATTTTGCACATTTGAATTATTTTGATGCATACATATCATGTCAAACACGTCAAAACTGCTCATATTAATGTCCGTTTTCAAACATACACAATGTAATCTGATAGGATGACAGAACTTTTGTCCTGTTGACTTTTGGTGCCTCAGTAAAAGTCTGACCTTTAACACTTTATTGTTCCTGACAGGAAAAACACTAAAAACAGCCACGTTAAACACAATACCTAACACATTACTGAGAGTGTCTGTGTGTGTGTGTGTGTGTGTGTGTGTGTGGGCACACAGGGCGGAGAGAGTCTGTTATAGTTCAACAGATTTATGGCACGTGGGATAAAACTGTTCTATGTTAGATAAATAAGTTATATGCTTTGTATGTCTCTTTCCCACTCTCTCTCTCTCTCTCTCTCTTTCCAGGACACACTGCCGTCTTTGTTCCCATTGTGCCAGAGCAAATATACACTGTGTGTGTTTAGCCAGCACCACAACACACACACACACACACACACACACACACACACACACACACACACACACACACACACACACACACACACACACACACACATCAGTGGATTTTTTTATTCCCTCTCTTTCATTCTTGAAATAATTCTCATTGTCCTTTTTCACCAACTCATGTGTACAATTTCAAACACACACACACATTTTTAGGTACCAATATCCTTTCACACAAGCCCTTAACAAACAATACTAAACCACCAGCTCATAAATAATCAGCGCTGCCAAACCGTGCATGTGTGAGTGAGTGAGTGTGTTTTTTTGCTACAGCACCATGGTATGTAGTTGTGTTCTGGCTGGCAACCAATGGGTATGTCCTATCAGGATTAGCCTGGAATGTACACACTTCCTCTCCCCGTCTGTCTCCTTCAGTCTCCCTCTTTTTCCTCTCTCTCTCTCTCTCTCTCTCTCTTTCACTTCTGTGTGAAATATATTGTAGATGACAAACTACACAATCGTAGCAGAGGACGCGTTTCCATCCTCACTAACGCTGACAGTACGGTGAGCGATCTGGATGCTAACGTGTTTATGCTAAATATCTTCCCGGCATCCGATCTGTGACTCGTGATCATTTTTAAATGACCTCTGCAGCGTATTAGTATCATTTTTTTTGCAGCGGCTTCGATGCAGAAATTGCTCCTGTATTTAGTTGCACATGTACCGTTTCCTCACCGTATATACAGTACATCTGTTTTACCGCACATGTGCATAAATTTTCTGCACATGTGCGCTTGATTTATTTGTCTGCAGTGTGCAAAAACACACACTCATTTTTCTTCTTGTCCAGGTACTGAGTCCAAAAAAACAGTTTGTACCTCCCAAGGACTCGTGCAACAGGATGCTCCCTTTTAAAGAATGGTATTACATAAGGGAAAAGTTCCTGGTAAGGTAGGGAAGGATCATAACAAGTCGAAACACTTTGGGCTTTAAACGTTGCACTTTTTCTAATTTAATAACAAAGACATGATAAAAAAAAGAGCTTTCAACAAATCCTTGGGAGGCAGAAATCACTGCTTTAATTTAGCCACATATTGGACCAATGTGCCGCATATGTAGACCAAATGTGGTGTTGTGTTTTTTTTTTACATGTTTTTTTGTGCCGTAAGCCAAACTATAACCAGACTATTTAAACTTTTAATATCTTAGAGGGGTTAAATAAATATTAGGAGCCTGAAACCATTTACACACACAGGTTTGGTGTTTTAGAGGAAACTCTTCTCTTCCTCTGACTGGGGATGTGACCACAGGGAACGTAACCTCTTCCCCTCAGTGTAATGTAGTGTAAGTTTGTGTGTGTGTGTGTGTGTGTGTGTGTGAGAGAGAGAGAGAGCTCCATAAAGACTGCCAGGATGAGTTCCTCTTCTCTGTAAGCACAGTCTCTCTCCCATGACCACCTCCTCTACCTGGAGACCTCTCTGTCTCTCTACCTGTCTGTCTCACAGCCTCAGTTCACTACCTTACATGATCAGAACATGTACGGATC
This sequence comes from Thunnus maccoyii, assembly GCF_910596095.1. Taxonomy (NCBI): domain Eukaryota; kingdom Metazoa; phylum Chordata; class Actinopteri; order Scombriformes; family Scombridae; genus Thunnus; species Thunnus maccoyii. The sequence continues at coordinate 4,007,701 of NC_056542.1, read as the reverse complement.
TATGTGTGATGTTGATTGAGCTACACTTTTAAAAGTAAGTGTGTTCGCTGTGTAGCTTTTTGAACAGCTGCTAAACAAGTGACGTCGTGTTACAGAGCGATCTATAATATGTGCAATATAACATGTTGTAGTCTGTCATCTTTAAAACAAATGATTACAGAAGTTAGTTTTCACCAAACAGACGACTTGTGTCCATGTGTCCACAAGAGATGGTTTCATTTCTAAAACTAATTTCCATCTTGTTATCATCCAGACAGCTCGGCATGTTTAACTGTTAAGTGTCGCTGCACACGCGGTTAAAGTAATTTGTTGTTAGTTCTTGAGGATTAATTACCACCGAGACCTCCAGATGTACCAGCTGCTAACGAGCATCAACATTAACGAATGCAAGAGAAAAAGCTGCAGAACCTCTGTGAGCTGAACTTGCTTTCTGTTGGCTTTGGTTTCATTTAACACACACAGACAGAAACTAAACCAAAAGACTTCTGGGATGAATGTAGGGCTGCAACTAACGATTTTGACTTGCATTTTATCGATGAATCTGCTGGTTATTTTCTCCATTAATCATTTGGTCTATAAAACATCAGAAAACACTGAAAAATGCACATCACAATGTCCTACAGCCCAGTGTAACATCTGGAAATGTCTTCTTTTATCGTATTTTCAATATATTATTAAAAAAACCAGAAATACAGCAAATTCTTACATTTGAGTACATTTGAGAACCTGGAACCATCAAATATTTAACATTTTTGCTTAAAAATTACTTAAACGATTACTCCATTATCAATTATTTTTCTGTTAATCAACTAATTGTTTGTGGGATGTCATTGATTACAGTCTCTCTCAGACTGAACACATTCCTACCTCTACTCTCTCTCCCTGCATCTGCCCTCTGATAGGCTCATATTGAATTAAGGCCGCCCTCTTGAAGTTTGGCAGCCGATCAAGATGATAAATAATAACCTGTGACTATACAATAGGGGTTCGGCAAAGCACAAATAGTAGGTTTTATACGAATATTTGTTTCATACAAATATTTAAAAGAATATTTGTTGTATTTGTTCCCCAGAGATAAAGCTGAGCTACTGACACAAGCTCTCCATAACCTGTTGTTCCACTTCTCCTTTCCACAAAGTTAGGTTGTAAAAAAATAGGCAATAAATGAAAAGTGCAAAGCAGTAATTGCCTTTGAAGTTCCTCCCTACATGTTACACAGTGTGCTGTCTCTGTGTTATGGATGTATAAATAGGTAGAGGTCTGTCATCTATGATCTGGGAGACTCCAGTTGAAAACCCGATGTGGGGACCTTCTTCATAAGGTAGTTTATTCATGAACACTTATTGTAACACTTTAATTTTCTAAAATTAAAAGTGTCATAAAAACAAAAACAGGATTTTTAAGCCTCTCTCCACTTTTATTCTAATACAAATACAGATACAAATACAAATACTGAGATCTCTGCACATCCCTACTATACAACATAGTGAACGAAAACATGTTTGAAAGTGTCGTGTCATTGGGACTTCCTAGAAGAGGTCGGTGGCGTGGACGAGGCTCATTAACGACCCCGCCGACGTGCAAATCCCGAAAACCCGTCTGGGACGAACCAACCGGCCGTCTCATCGTCTACTGAGCACCTGGACTTCAAGTTGTTTGGGGTCTACTTGACCCTTTCTGTCTCCCCCTTTTCTTCTCACACTCCTTTTATAGGCTCATTCATAGATTCATCCCTCGTTTAAATGCCACCTTTCCTATTCTACTCAGTACAAAGGTCTGTTTAAGTAGCTATTCGCGCGCGCACACACACACACACACACACACACACACACACACACACACACACACACACACACACGCACACAAACACACACCGGGGTCAGAGATAAATGGTGTCATTAAACAAGGGTGGTGAAGACTTCCTGAGCTCTCATACACACAACCCACTGAGACCTGAGAGAGTGTGTGTTCATCTGTTTCACTTTGTCGCACACTTAGACACACACACACATATTCATATATTTAACCATATCTCATACACCCACACACACACACACACACACACACATACTGGTGGCCATCCATCACATCCATGAATGGACCATTTAGAGTCAGTGGTGAGAGACAGACGGGCTGAGAGAGAGAGAGAGACGGGCAGTGGGAGTGTTTGGTAAAACAACTAGAGCAGAAAGCTTGTATGATACATTTTAAAATGCAAAAAAAAAAAGTTTTTAATTAATCACAAAATCAAATGCAGCTTATTTAGTCCTAATCAGCACCCTAATCATGCCTCGGTGCTGTGTTGATATGATGTGTTATGTATTAGCGTGTAGTGTAAACGCCTGTGGCTGTATTGTTCATGTTTGGACAGTTGATAATGTTTTTTTTTTTTTACCAAAAGAAGAATCAGATTACAGATTGAACACATCACTTTACAGTTGTTCTCATTAATGAGTCTGACTCCATCGTGGAAATGCAGGCGAGAGCTGGCTTCATGTAGATAACGTGTAAACATGGACAGAGCAGGCTAGAAACACAGAGCTATAACTGAAGATGTTGGCTGTTTTGTGTTTGTAGTTGCAGTAGAAGAAGAAGAAGCCTGGAAAGATTCTTTTCAGCCTGCACGTACAGATTAATTTAGAAAAGCAGTGACAGCTGGCCCCCTTTATTAATATCCTCTAGTGTTTTATGACTGAACAAGGGTGAAAACACACATATATTTCAGTGTCTTTGATCACGTTACAGTTGATAAGATGTTCATTTCATGGCCTTGAGAAGCCTGTGAGACTGTACAGGTGTGCAGTGTTAATCATATAACCTGCTTCAAAAGATAACAAGTTGATATTAAAATGCAGTTTGTCAAAAAAGCAAAGCGAGAAATAATATCAGCTTGTTAAAAAATGAGGATGAGGAAGCATATACAGTATCTTTTCATATGAGCAGACAGTAGATTCTGTGATATAATAAATCATAGTGTTATAGCCTGTATATAAAGCTGGACGTACCGAGGTGTGACGTCACCTGTTGGTTTGCGTTGGAGCCAGTTTGAAGCCCAGAGTTGCAGCTTATGGTCAGTGCCATCTTTTCCATTTGGAGCCAGGACTTCCTGTATAAATATTGCTCTGTTAATAAGATTTGAAGACTTATAGTAGCTTTGATGTCTGCTGTGTGGGCGTTGATTGACAGCTGTGATTAACAGTTGGCTCCGGGACTATTTCACTAAGTTTAATGTCGCTTAATTATGATACCTGCCCTGTTAGCACAATTTAGCTAACGTAACTAACCATAGCCCTGTTGTGCAGCGCTTAGTGTTCCCAATAAGCTAGCATTAGCTTGGGTCCGAGGTAGCAGGGTGTATTTCCAGGGCGTGAAAGGCAACATCTTGCATTATTTGTAAGGTCCGCGGTCCAAACAGAAAAGATGGTGTCGACCATAACCTCCAGCTCCATTGCAAACCAACAGGTTACATCACACCTGGCTACGTTCAGCTCTATATACAGTCTATGGTTCAGCCTCAAACTGTTGTACAAGCTTGGCTCTTATGTTTGCATTATAAAAGCGATATGAAGGTCTGATTATTTTCAGTTTTTATTCAAATCCAGGAATTTATCAGTATTTATCTTCAGTATTTTTGAAAATAATGAAATTCAAACTTTAAAAACACTATTTGCAATTATTAAACAATATGTACTTCATTCATTTAAAGTTTTTAACTTAACTTTCTATCACTGGAAGCATTTTCTTTGGTTTGTTCGCACAAGGTGACCGTGTTTGCTTAAACTGTGGTCAGTATGTGGTCAGTTGTGTTCTTCCATCAGGAAACCCAACAAATCCAAATGAAACCTGTTTAAATCAATCTACTCTTTTATTAAAAATCTGTGTATTTATTGATGAAAATCTGAAAAAACAACAAGCTTTAGACATATGTGCTTCCATTCTTGTATTCTTTGTAGAGAGAGAGAGGAAGGGAGCCAGAAAGATGAAATCACACATATATATATATAAACTAATAATATAAACGGCTGTACACACTAACCGGGGCAGAGTGTGGAGCGGGTTCGGAGGCTTCAAAGCCACCTCAGTCTTCACAACTTATCCATCTCCATCTGTGAGTGTGATGGCAGTATAAATACACGGCTCTCTTTACACCACATTCACATATCTGTGTGCGTGTGTACATATGTTAATGTATATACGTGTGATATTTCATCTAGATTCATGTATTCCACACCGAACACACACACACACACACACACACACACACACACACACACACACACACACACATACACACACAGCATGTTTGATGGTTTCAGCCTCAGTATTTCTACATTTTATTCTTCTGATAGTTGTTTAAGTGCAGAGCAGAGGCATGATGGGAAGGATAAATGTATCTATTACTGTTTATTTGAACTAATATTCACTTCATCAGAGCCCTATCAGAGACATCAGGAGTTAAGAGAGACCATGTGGATATTATATTAAAAAAGTTCCTACATTCCTGTTTTTAATGTTTATAATTGTGTGATATGTTAGAGGAGACCACCGAGTCAGACGCCTGATGTGTTTCCAAACACGCAACACTGATACAACACTGATAGTGTATGTAGTAGTGGTTCGAGTACAGTTTCCTTTATCAGCATATACAAACATCATCATCTCACACTGAAGCAACAACCTTGAAAACAAACATATTTGCTGTTATCTGCAGCCTTGTACCAGCTCTAGAAGGGATTGTGTACTAATTCACAAGATTTCTTCCTTTTTTTTTTTTACATTAAGAGTTTATTTTCTGCCAAATGTAGGTGATGATCTTTGTCACTCATGTAGTTGGCCTGACTAGACTGTCGAGTTTCATATTATTGTTAGTTTTTATGATTTTTAATAATATGCCTGAGAATAGAAAAGAAAATCTGTAAAATCTTACAAGATTCTTTCATCGTCCAACATGTTTAGTTACCAGTGTGGAAGCTAAATTACTACAACCCTGTTTAGGTAACAGAATTATTGGTTTATTAATCAGATGTTTGCATTATGAACTGTGAACAGTCATTTTAGTGGTAAAACACACGTTGAACCTGTGTTCAGTACCTCTATACCAAAGGCTTTATGTGTGACAAGACCAGCGTTTATCAGGTTTTAGTCTTTAGTCTTGATTTTCTTTCTTTGTAGGATTTCTGTTAATCAGCAGTTGACTGTGAAAGAACAGAATTAGATTGAAAGTGTTTATTTTTCTTGTTTTTTATTTCTTCTTACTTTCTGGTGAGCTGAAGTGACGGCACGGTGCGTCTGAAAGACAGAGAGAGAGAGAGAGGAGCGTTTAACAAAAAGCATAAAAACAGCACCTGTCTTCCATCCCCCCTGCACACACACACACACACACACACACACACACAGTCAATGAGTCCCAGTGTGCTTTTGTTAATTGGAGGACAGAGAGTCACTGATGGGAGAGGCTGCGCATAGATTTGTCTTTATGTGCAGTAAACCAAACACACTCAGCGATGACATAAACCAATTCTGCTCATATTTTATATGAGTAAATAACAACATTAATTGTTAAAAACTAAGTAACTAAATTTGGCATAACAGATGGCACAGTCAGATTGTTTTCTCTCTGATCAGATATCATCTGATTCTTTTAAGATTTTTGTTGCATTTGTACAAAGTTTGTGCTAAAACAAAATGAAACACTAAAGGTTTTTGTTGAAAAGTTTGTTTTTTATTTAGCAAAGTTGTGATATTAGAAGAAAAACCTTTTTGTTGTTGGTACTGAGACGTGTGTGTGTTGAATTACCACCATTATGTTTCTTCTACTGAACTGGAACGTTACATCGGAGTCAATTAAAGCTGAAATGATCAATCAATTAATTGATTAGTTGACTGCCAAAGAAATTACTTGGCTACAATTTTTATAATTGATTAGTTGTCCTTTCTAAACCAAAAGCTAAAATATGAAACATTCTCTGGTTCCAGCTTTATAAACTAAATATCTTTGGAGCTCTTCAAACTTTTAATGATCATTTAACACATTTTATAGATCAAAAAATTCATTGATTAATCAAGAAAATGATCTACAGATTAACCAGCCAGCTGTAATGAAAAGACATTTTTAGCTCAAATCAACATCACCAAATAATTATTCTTTCATCCCTAAAAATGACACATTTCTGCGTCCTCATAAAAACGTTACACACAGAATCACTGTATCCGCTCTAATTTTACTCAAACACACGCTGAGCTGGTGGCAGGCTGCTGAATTGATAGAGAGAGAACAAACACGGAGCTGTTTGCTTTAGAAAAGTGTCACAACCTTCATTCGTCTTCACGGCTACAACACACACACACACACACACACACACACACACACACACACTTCATTTTTACCACTGTTCAGACACTGCTTGTTTTCTTTGAGTTCTCACACGGACAAACACTCACACACACACATGCCATCATAATTCTTATCCTGTACACACACACACACACACACACACACACACACACAAAGACAGCAGTATTCTCTCACACATTCACACGCAGCCATAACTCAGAATCTCTCCACACGTGTGGACATGACTACGGACTTTTCTGCTGTCGACACACACACACACACACACACACACACACACACTCTCTCCAGCGCTGAGTTGAGAGGAGTGTGTGTGTGATTAGCTGTGTTATGAGACTGTGTTATCTGTTGTGTCAACGCTGACTTTAACGCCTCCCTCGTCCTCTTTTTTTTTTTCCCCTCCTTTACATCAGTGAAAATATCACCACAGGGTCCCTGAAGGAACTCTGAATGAACTCTTTATGGCTCCTTTATGGCTGTAAGGTTGAGAACTTAAACACAAGCAAAAGCTGTTTAAACCACAACAATCATTGCTATGTACAAAAATAATCTTCTAATTGTCTAATCGTCTTTTCTGCTCGACCACAACCTGCGACTTTTATGCTTAAAATATACGAATCGATGTAACAGCTCAGTTTATTCAAACAAGACGACTGTGTCCTCAACAATGTTGACAAAAAGAGACAAAGGCAGCATTACCTTGTGCAATTCTACTATGAACGGAAAGCAAGAAGAAAAAGTTCTGCAACTAATTTCAATTTTATAATCATATCAGTCTCAGTCAAGACTACAATTTTAACCACAGGATGTACCAGCGGTGATAATATTAAAACAGTCTCACTATTGTTACGACCCGGCTCTTAGGCCATGACAAAAACAGGAGAAAATCAAGCAAAAATCAATCAATTATATTTATTTTTTTAAAAGAAATTACAACAAAGTAGTAATCTAATCAGTAGAGTAGTAGTGTTGGTGTTTGGATGTGTCAATATTTAGTGTTTTAGGGTGTAAACCAAAGAGAAATGCAACAAAAACCAAACAAAAGAAACATGTGGAAGTCAGAGAGAGTAAGGATGCCTTCTGGATGGACTAGCCAGGTGCACCCAGTTGCATTAATTGAATCTCCGCTGCAGCCCAAGGCAAGATTAACCTAAGGGCCGTCACACTATAGTTGAGTCTTTTGGCAGCAGTCATGTGGGGAAATCAAATCGAAGACCTACTCAAACTGCAAGATGAAGCCCAAACTTTCTGACCTGAAACCTAACTGATCGTCCAAGAGGCAGATTGGTGATGGTTCAGGTAAATGGACTGTACTTGTATGGCGCCTCTCTAGTCTTCTACCAATCACATTCACCCATTCACACACATTCATACGCTGAATGGGTACAGGAGCTACCATGCAAGGTCCCAACCTGCCCATCAGAGGAAGGGTAAAGTATCTTGGCCAAGGACACATCGACATATGGACTGGAGGAGCCGGGAATCGAACCTGAACCACAGCCGGCCAACACTGAATCAGGCGTCATGAACTCAACCTGCACATGAAAACTACAACCAGTCTGACAGATATTCTGCCCCGTCAGCGGTGACCAATTTGGCGTTAAAATCTCGTTTAATCCAGCTCAGCTTTATCTATATCCTACAGAGATACAGCAGCTTTCTCTCAATCACACATTCAGATTGAAAAGTAGCCTCTTGCTGCTCATGAAACTCTATCTTTATGTCTCAACATGTTATGTAATTCACATATTCAGCACTTTTTTTTTTTATTCTTATCCCTTAAAACTGTGGAATTATGTACAGACAGATTTCCAAATCACTCACCGCTCTCCTGATATATAGTTAGATGTCAACAGGCTAGAATTAAAGCTGCTGTAAATTACAGCTAGATGTCAAGGCTCCGTATACTTTTACATATACAACAGTTTTATATATATATATATGTATATATTATCAAATTCCTCAACATGATTCTTCAGTTCATGTTCAGCCACACTGAGTGGCGGCCAAGGTCAAGTGGACACTCGCTGTTTGTTGAGATTTTTTCTTCCCGACAATTTCACACACTTCCTGTTTCCTGTTTAGCTTCTAACCTTATCGCAAGCTATAAATTTAGGACCCTGTGTGTGTGTGTGTGTGTGTGTGTGTGAAGACTGTGTGTATTTTGGTCTGTTCCTCACTTGATTAGATTAGCCAAGGTAAGATAAATTAGTCAAATCCAAACAGTGCAAACAATGAGCTCACGATCACACACGGCGTTTTGGCTGTTTTCTACACAACCGTGAGTGTGTTGTACAGTGTGTGTGTGTCTGTGTGTGTATTTTTGGCTGTGTGTGTATGTTTGTACATATGTGCGATGTTGTGAAATGATAGGATGCACCACTCTGTAGATGATGATGATGATGATGATGACTATCCTCAGCCACAAAGAAGACAGGCTGACTGCCAGACACTTCCCTCTACAATTAGACTACACCGACCACAACACACACACAAACACACACACATAACTAAACACACACAGTCTATACCCATCCTGGCAACGTGCTCTAGTTCTGTATAACAAATCAGAAACATGTAATGTAAATACATGGACACTCACACTGGCGGAGAAATGGAAGATCAGAGCGAATTTACTACAAAAAACATATAAACTGTGAAGTATTTAAAGTATCACGTGTAACGCAGGTGTGTATATTCAACAGTGTGAGTCCAAGCTTCGCATAGATGTACATCTGAAGTTTATCTAACTGGATTAAAGATGATATTATTCTATATTTTTCTTACTGTAAACAACCGACGCATCATTCCTACCCCGTATGTGTCTCTCAACCCCAAACATGTTGGTTCCTTTAAAAACAGCTCACACATGTAGTTGTACTTGTTGGAAAAGGTTCATTAATACCATAAAACAGCTGGTCAATGTAGTTTTAAGCAAATGTTTCCCAAACAGAAGGACATCTGTTGGGGACTATTTTCAGCGGCGGATTAATCTATGTTTGATGTTCTAGTGAGTATTACAGCGGAGTGGCTCATTGTTTTTAATAGTTTTGGACAACATGGGAGGTCTACGGCAGAGAGGAATAAGATATATCAGGCTGTGGATAAACACACGTCAGTTCATTATTTGTTTCTGTAATTTCATGGGATTTGTTGAGAATAATATAAATATAGAATATCACCACCATCATCCCTTTAATGGAACTTTTACACTTTTAGCTTAAATGAGTTATTTAGCTTTATTGAGCTCAAAATCAACTATTACAACCATCTATCTTGCAGTAATGTGTTGTTTTTGTAGTAACTTCACATTACAGCTGCAACAATTAGTCACTTAATCAACATAAATTTAATTGATAATAAACATTAGCTGCAGCTCTACTTACTACAAAATTTACAACCCGGCACTGCAACAAGCCTGTACAGTTTTGTTTTTAATTTAACAGTTAGTGTGTCTGTGTGAGTGTGAGTCTGTGAGGCGTGTGTGTGTTTGCACTTGTATCCGTAGATGCATACTTTGGTGCACGTGTATGTCTCTCTGCAGGTGTATGCATGCGTGGATGTGACCGTGTGAGTCGTATTCATTAAGGTTGGTTTGTTTGTACATCGTGTGTGTGTGTGTGTGTGTGTGTGTGTGTGTGTGTGTGTGTGTGTGTGTGTGTGTGTGTGTGTGTGTGTGTGTGTGTGTGTGGAATGCAGACTGCCACCAGAGGCTGGATTTACTGTCGGAAACACACTGCCAAGAACAGGAGTGGTCAGATTAATCATTTGTCTACGTGTGTGTGTGTGTGTGTGTGTGTGTGTGTGTGCAGGTGTAGTTATTGTAGAGCTTCCTGTTAAACACATGTATGTTGTATCATTTATATATTAAACTGTTTCCATGTTTGTGGATGTATTCTGTAACTTTAGAGAGAAAGGAAGATGCTTTTCTTTTGTTTCTGTCTACGTTTCTTTCTTGAATGAATCTGCAGTCAAACCAAAACTATTAAATTAGATTGATGACGACTCTAGTTTTGGGTTCTGTGTGTAAATTTTCTGCACTTCTTTTACTTTCATCCCTTTAACTGAGTAGTTTGACTTCATATGTGAGGTGGTCACAAGTCAAAAAGAATGAAAACCATATTTATGGAGTTTATGGATCTGCAGGTGCACAATCACAAAGCAAAACTGCTTATAGATGAAACTGAAATGAGTTTTTGTTTGTTAATAATTCAGTGTTGTATCTTCCTGTGCTGCTTCTTATGGATGGAGGCATGCAGCGGCGTAATGTGTTGATGATGAGGATATTTTGCTGAATCATTCAAACACATACAAACACACTGTGAGTCCTCCCAGAGTCGCACCTGTGGTAACAGGAAATTTGAAGGATTTGCCAAAGTTTGACCTTCTCTCTCTCATCCTTTGTATTTTTAAATCTCAGTCTTTTCCTCCGTCACTTTCTCATTTCCTCTCTGTTTCCCTGCTTAGTTCCTCTTTAAAGTAGACGTTGGTGTCAGATGAGCTACTTGTTACCTTTATCTGAGTCTATCCATAAACACATGATGATATCACATCATTAATGGAGCACCAGTTACTCTGATATGTCACCACTCTTCAGTGATGCTTCCTGCCTAAAACAGTATTCACTATTTTTGCTTCGATGATTAAATTTCTCTCCTCTGCTTCTTTGTTTTCGGGGCTTTCTGGTGGCGACACAAAGCTTCATCTATAGCAGAAGAAGAAGAAACATACACAACTGTGTCAAAGTGTATTTGAAGAATCTGTTACAGCATCGTCTTTTTTTCTCAACATGCCAATTTTTCCACCTCATTCATTCATAATTATATTGCCGGAGCCAAAAACTGAGACTCAAAGTGGGGACGTTGTGGCTCATGGTCATGTGTTAACCCTGAAGCTATGCAAAATATAAATACATAAATGCCAAATGTGCATAAAAGCAGACGGATGGAAACATATCTAATGTCTCTTAAGAAGAGAATGTTTTCAGTTTTGGACTCTCTCTCTCTCTCTCTGTCTCTCTGTCTCTCTCTCTCTCTCTCTCCGTCCAGTGTTGGTGTCTGTTTGTCTGACCACACTGACCACAGCAACTCTTCCAACTTTACTTTTTCCTCATCGTCTCATCTCCAAGTCATTTGTCAGCGTACAATAAAATCTACCTATTTTTAACTCTACTATCTGGTGACACGAAGGTCTCGGGAATATATTCCAGAGTGACCTTCATCTCTTGAAGCTCGATGATGCTGATGTAGAATTTAAAACTGATTAACTTCAGTGTTTTCACCAGCAGTGATACTATATTTTAGTACGTTTCTGTTCCCTGCTCGTGTTTACAGCCTGGCTCAGACTCACAGCGAGTGGCCGTGTTGTGATTACAGGACTGCAGCGACAATTTACGTACAACTGAGAGTTTACTGGTGCGGGCGAGAGAGCAAGATAGCAGGAGAGAGAGAGAGAGAGAGAGAGAGAGAAATAGGAAGGAGAGAGAGTGAAGCATGAAAGTAAAGAGAGGGAGTAAAGTCACTGTGTGATTATACAGTAGAGGATGTTTACTACCTGTGTGTGTGTGTGTGTGTGTGTGTGTGTATATGTGTAACTGTGTATGTGGCCTGCCACACACCCTGTCTCCATGGCGACGGGAACGCCATCACAGTGTTACAAGGCAGCGCTGCTACAGGAATCTTACAATCAGGACGACACATAGGAGCGTTTTCTAATCCGGCGTCGCTATCGGCAGCAGGATGACATCATCTGTCAGTGTTAAAACATAATGATGTTTTTATGACGTGACAACACCGCGGTTAAGGTCTGGTTAGGTTGAGGGTTAAAGTCAGGGGACGATTGTAGTTACGGTTTTTTTAAAACTGTCCCGACTCGCGGTCGGAAACGGGGAAGGAGCAGCGAGCGGTCTCCTGAGGGTTATATAACCTCTCAGTCTTAACGGTTGAACTCTGAGATTTTATTCTCTATTTAAATAGTTTGGATCTTTAATATTGTTGGTTTTATTTACGGATGAAGATGGATGGAATGAAAGCAGTGTTGTGTTTGTGTGGTTAAATGAAAATGTTAAATTAATGTCAGAAGGATTTTTTCCCCTCCAGTTTATATGTGTGTGTGTGTGTGTGTGTGTGTGTGTGTGTGTGTGTGCTGAAATGTCATTAAAGTAACTGAGTAGTGTTGAAATTATATTGAGCATCACTTGAAGGTTTGTTTGTGGAATTAATTTGGTTTGTTGGTATGTTTGTGAAAGAACTCCATGTGTGTTTCCAGTAACAACTTTTCCGCCTGTTAATTCAGTGGAATAAAGTGTGTTTGCAGTAAATGTAGTGTGTTTTTCTATGCGTGTGTGTGTGTGTGTGTGTGTGTGGTTAACCAATGATGGGTAAATCTGTTCGACATAAACCTGGCAACTCTTATACCACACACACACACGCACGCACGCAGAGTGTGAGGGATCAGTGCACTTACATTATGTACACCGTCAGTTTGTCCTTCATTAGGGAAGAAATATTGTCTTTTATTCAGCTGTTTAGAAATTAATATATAATCAGAACATTTTAATTAAAAAATGTAATAAAATGTTGAAACACAGATCTGAATAATATGTCTAATAGTTTGAAAAGTTAATATTCTGGCACTAATTTTAGTATAAACATGATGTTTTTGATTAAAATTGGATTGTTTTTTATTCTAATCACTGCTAAGAGTAATTAAATGAAGCTGCAGCTAACAGATATGTTGATTATTGATTGATCTGTTATTCATTTTTTATTAGACATTAAGTTAACAATGATATAAAAGAAGAGAAAAGCAGCAAATGACTCATAATAATTCAACAGCCAAATCACCAGAGGTCAGAGGTCACGGTGATCTGATAGTATGACAGAGACAGAGACAGAGACAGAGAAAGGATCCAATCAGAGTAGGAGGTCAGTGTTTCTGGGTTTTTGGAATAGATGGATGGAGGAAGGTATGAAATATAAAGTCCCTTTTGTTTTTACCGAGGGGGGGGGGGGTCAGAAATATTCCTTCATAGTTTCCTCTCCTCCCGCTCTCTCTTTTTTTCTTTTCCGCCAGAGATGTGGTGAGTTGAAATGTATCTTTGGCAGAGGTGGTGAAGAGGAGGAGGAGGAGGAGGAGGAACGGTGGCTGACCGCAGTGGAGCTAACTAACAGACACAAAGACAGAGCCAGAGCTGTTACAGGTCCTAGAGGGAAGATGAACAGGTGTCCACTTAGAGAAGAAGGAAAAGGGAAGAAAATGGGAGGAATGTTAGAGGAGAAAGAGCAGTGTGTAAAAGGAGAGAGAGAGAGAAAGGGGAGTAATGTTGAATTTATTGAGAGTAAACAGTGAGAAGGAGAAGGAGAGGAGGAGGGAAACACTGAAGGTCAAGAAGAGTAGAGAAAGAACAGAAACGTTGCTTCTTTTCTAATTTCTAAACATGACAAACATCCAGAAAAGATGAAATCATTCAGTATTTATCTTGTAAAGTGAACAAGGCAGCGTTGAGGATCGCTATTGATCTTTATTCGTACACACTGAAACGTACGTATTTTTTTTTTTAGATAATTCCTGATTTAAATCATCATTTTGCAGATGTTAGGTTGTATTTTATTGAAGCTACAGTGAACATTTGACAACTTTGTCTTATTTTATTACATTTTTTAAAGGATTTTTTTTGTAGGAAAAACATATTTCTATTTCTAATATTTGTTTTGTTATATCAAGTATCAAATTAGTCCTAATATAGAACCATTCAAATAAAACCCAGCCCTGTTACAACATCATTTCATCACCAGGGCTATATCTGTTCTGGATCTTTCAGCCATATGGCATGATCTTCATCAGACAGTTGTCATGGATCCGTAAAATGTTCTAAGATACATTTTTTTTTTTGTTGCTGTTTCTAAGTTCATTCTTGTACTTGGAAACAACAAACTGCAGAGCAGTCAGTGAACGGACCTTGTGGTGAGAATATTTTGTCAGCTGCTGTTTTCCGAGGTCAAGAATGAATTTTCGAATCCCAACGTTCATTTCTGTTTTCCGTCGTCTAGCAACCAGCGCTCTGACGATTTTAAACCAATCATATGTTCCCATGTCGAACATACGACCGCATGAGTGCTGTTTGTTGGCAGCGTGTTTGAAAACCTTTTTAAAATCCGAGCATTTTATTTATCACCTGAGTGTGTGTGTGTGAGCGTCTCGGTAGCGTTTAATTTGTAGGTACTTAGGTGGTTTTGTGTACATGCTGTAATGTATACCTGTATGTGTGTGTGTGTGTGTGTGTGTGTGTGTACACTGTGGTGTCCCTCAGCTCCTTGGGGGTCTTGCTGCTTGGCTTCAGAGGTTGGAGCGTGTGTGTGTGTGTGTGTGTGTGTGTGTGCAGGGTTTCCCCC